>NC_055996.1:114208510-114385192 GCF_018446385.1 Zingiber officinale
AAGAAAAGAATCCAAGGAATGCAACTTTCGGATGACTAAGTTGAAGATTTTGATACTGAAGGAACAAATCAGCGAGCGAAATGGAAGTGAATGAAATGTAAAGGATAAAATGTAAAAGAACTACGTTGGCTTTGATTCCCCTAAAGGGATCGTGGGCAACTTAAATAAGTGCAAGCCCTTTTTAATAAATTTTAATTTCTAATTTTTAATGTTTAATTTTTAATTTTTAATTTTTAATTTTTATTAACATATTAATCTTGAACTGGACCGTGACGAATCATGACCGAACTGCAGAATGAAGCATATGTTTCGAATCGTAACCGAATCGCCTTTGGCTAAATGTTAAGGGTCGACTGCCGAACCAAATCGAACAGTTCCGAACCGTCGAACCGTCGGTTCCGGCCGTGGTCGGGTCTAGTCGGAGGATGCTAGTGGTGGAGTAATCGACAGCTTCTGTCTCTTTTATCATCTCCTATATTGATTTTATCCTACACACTATATTTTCCAGCTAGTGTATATCAGCTAACAATTTTCACCTTCTTTAACTACTTTTTAGGAATGATTGTAGTTCTGGCTTAAAAAATAATTATTATTTATTTTTAAAAAATATTTAGATTAACTTTTTTTTTAATTATTTTTCGTTAATAAATTTTATAGTATTATTTTTACAAAATTGATCCTCTGTTTATTTTTTTAATATATTATTTAATTATTTAGTTAATATATTTAATGTCCAATTGCTCTTCACAAAATGCCGCACTGAAACCGACGCCAACGTAAAAGGGGAAGTGCGCAGTTTAGCCTACGTGGACGCCAAGAGATTTGTCGGCGTCAAGCGGCAGATTCATCATGGTGGTTATTCTCATCGGTTCCACCATAGCCTACTCTAATAGATCCTCTTTGACCTAACCTCTATGTTGGACAATATGTTGTCAGAGATATTAGAAAATTAACCAAATTTAAATTCAATTTATCTGTCGAGGTAATCTTCTTAGTAGATGAGTGAAGCACAGTTGCCGACCGTGTGCAGCTTTCAAGCGGACAGTACGATAGAGTGGTTGATCAGGCTGAGTGGCACAGAGTAACCGAGTGAGCAGGACAACATTAATGATCATTACTCGTCCTGTGAAATGCCAACGTTTCATTCAATCATTTACATTCATGTGGTAAAATGTTAGTTGTTCCATTTGGATAAATTTTGGTCCTATCGGTCTTGCATTTGATGTGCACGGGTCATGCTTCCACACGAGTCAACTTGATTGAGTGCAATCCGAATCCTGGATTTGCACTCCCTCTGCGTACCCATGCGTGAGAGAGAGTCTCTCCCTATACATTTGTTCATATCATCAATGTATTTAATCAATATAAATCAGCTAATATATCTTGAAATTCTCAATGTGAGAGTAAAATTTAATTCACAATAGAACTATATATATATAGTCGATTGATGGACTTAATCATATGTTTTGTCCATACCGATTGGAACATATCAATTTATATCATTACATCCGCAACATTTAAACCGTAGTTCTGTCCAAATAAGTAAATAGACCCTTAGAGAGATGATAGCAATTCAAAGCATTCTTGTGAAAATTAAATCCAGAATTACAGAAGGCTATAATCACGTGGATGAGAAATTTGACTGAATTCATTTTAATCTCCACACTATCCATTCTTTCTATTCAAAATTTTTTCCCACTTATGCAAATAAGAAAATACAGAACTAAAACCTCATCCTCCGTCTTTCTTATGATATATATCCTACCGAAAATTTCAATATATAAAAAAATCATATGATATCATCCTAAAATTTTAATATACCAAAACTTTAACATATAAATTTTCAACATAATATAAATTCTATACGGTTTACATTTAAATTTGGATATTATTATGATATATCAAATTATTATATTGCATACTGAATTAAATTTTTTAATATATCAAAATTTTAATATAATTTAATATATTTAAATATGATATGTGTGGTATATTAAAATTTTAAATAATTTTTATATCAATCTCTCTCCACTACTCATGCCAATCTCCCCCACCTTGTATCATGATGAACTGTAATTAGATTTTGTCACCGACCTATAGAACTGTTCGACAAAATTGGTAATCACTAGAAAAAAAATTATGTTGCAAAAATTTTATCACAAGTAAGAAATATAAAATAAAAGATTTTATCATACTAAGATTAACTGAAGAAGAAAAATTATAGAGTATATATAGTGGTATAGGATTATCACTAAAATCAAATGTGAAAAAAAAGTATCGTCGTAATCCCTTCCAACTTCAAGTGCATTCTGGATTGCGAGCCCATTATATATTCCATCGCTTAGATACGATTTTCTTTGTAGTGATATCGGATCCTCATAGCGACAGATGGTTCGGTGACGGGTTCAGCGACAAGCTCGACGATGGCTTTTGAATCCATGTTTTTATATTCTTTTCCTTTCCCCTTCTCGTCACCCCTTCTATCCTCCCAAACAAATAGAAAGTAAGTATACAGGCATAATTATAACTAAAATAATTAATCATAATTATTAAACAATTAGAATATTTTCTAGATCATTATCTAAGGTTAGACATACATGAAATTGAATTAAATTAAAATTGAGTTAGAAAATAAATTAGCTTATTGTTCAAATGAATATTACAAAAAATGTAAATTTTAGAGAATAAGTGGAAAACTTAAATTAACTTTAGAAAAGTTTACTATTGTATTTTTCAATCAGAATTTGTTGTAAAAAAACCAAAAAACTAAAATTAATTGAAAATATTAGTATTTATGAGGATCAAGTTGTAATTTCAAAAATTTTAAGGGCTAAATTAGAAAAATATTTTTAAAAATTGATTCCTCAAATATATTTACTAAATCCATTAAGTATGAATTTATTTTGGATGTGTATTTTTTTTTTTTGACCATTTAAATCTTAGGATAATCAACCACAAACAACAGTTTATTTAGTGAATAGCTTATATGATAAAATAATTTTGTTCAAAGTTTTTTTTATGAAACTTGTGCTTATGTGAAAATATGTTATGGGTTTTAAAATTTTTATAATTTTTTGTTTAGAAATTTTTATATAATTTTTTAAAGAAAAACATGATTTTTGAAATTAGATATTTAATTTTTGAAAAATAAAAATGAATTTTTATTGCAGATACAATGAGTTTTTTTTTTTTGTAATTAGGGTCCAAATTTTATGATTTCTAGATGTTTAAAAAAATTTCTAAGTAGAATCATCAATATCGAAAATAGAAAAATAATGAAATAAAATTTTCATGAAAAAATATTCTTTCATGTTTATTGAAATTTGAAAATTATCGAAAAATAATTTTTGATTCATTAATTTTATGGGATAGAAAATAGTATGCTTACTTAATAAATATTTCAAAATTTTCCATTATATACCGATAAATTTTATAAAATTTGAATTTATGAATCCATATTTTTTTATGTTATCACGGGGAGAAATGGTTAATTTAGGAGAAGAATTTGTATAAGAATTTAAAAGGGGGAGAAAAAATGTTGAACGAATTAATATTTAATAGGGGGCAACCGATCTGATTTCACAAAAGTTTTCATTAATCGCTAGAATAAATCAGAAAGTACTCACGAATAACAATTTAAAAATTAATTATTTCATAATTGAGCGCCCCATTAAAGAGAGAAATGTATAAATGTATGGGAGCAATGCTTTTAATGTTTGGATTGATTACTATTTGTGTTTTATATTTATCTAAATGTTTACCCTAACTTGAAGTACAATTTTGATGTGTTATCAACTAAGATTAAGTCATACTATATTTTTATGTGTGTTTAAGTGCATAAAGATTTAAGAAAACACATATATCCGATGGCGCAAGTTCTAGTGCAGTACAGTGAAAAGTGATATGAGATATCCGAGGGATTGAAAAGGATGAGGAGCATTGAAAATTACAGATCTTAGTAAAAGACACAAGTAAACACGAATAATAACACATAAAAAGAGTCGACGGACTCATTATATTTGAAAGATGGGGAGTTCTAAAAAAAATACTTCGGTGAGACACGCGAAGCCGAGAGAAAACATGGGTAAGGTAAGTCAGTAAAATAAGAATTGAGCGACTTGTAATTGGAAGAGAATGATTCATCTCTAAGCAAACTCAAGTATAGTTGACTGAGTAAAAAAATTCGGTCGACTAAAAAGGAATTCGGGCCAACCAGATAACCAACGGTTCCATCGACCAATATGTTGAGAGTGGATGGTAAATACACTTGTAATTACCATGACCACCCACATGCAGTTGATAAAACTGCATATTTCCATTTATATAATGGCATTCCTTCAAAAATACTGGCTGATAAGAAATATAATCCGTGAAAAGGAATATTCAATTACTGATGATCCGCTACATGAATACATGATAATATATATCTTTGTGCCGGTCGATGGTTGAGTCTCTTTTATATTATTATTTTATGTCTATACTATCAAGTACTTTCCAAAAAAACTTATTATATAATAATTTACAAACTTATTATATAATAATTTTGTCCGTAAATTTTTATGATTTAATAGTTTAAAAGTTTTAAAAGTATAATTTACTTATAGAATATCCTTTGTTTTTTTGTAACATAAAATATCAAAGGCCCGTAATAAATTATTTTGACCAATTAATTAAGGAGGTGTTTGGTTTAGGGTAATAGAAGAGAGAAATGAGAATGAGAATCATTGATTGTCATTATTAATGTTTAGATTATAGGAATACAAATACAAATAATGAAATGAATTCTTGAAATTGGATAATAACTCATTCCCATGTACCTTCCAGTGATTACCCAATTTTCATCAATCAAAATATTCTCTTATTTCAAAAATATTCTTGACCTAAAATTAAAATTTTCTCCCTTAATATCAAATATCAAAATATATATATATTTATTTTTTTTCTTTCATATCACTTCTCTCTTCTTGTTCTCTTTCATCATATTTTCTCTCTCATCATATTATCACACACTTTCTCTCTCCTTAATCTCTTCTATTACACTCTCTTTCCTCTTTTTTTTTCTTATTACATTTTTTCTCTCATCATACTTTCTCTATCATCATACTTTCTCTCCCATCACACTCTCTTTTATCTTTTTTTTTTCATCATACTTTCTCTCTCATCATATTTTCTCTCCCATCACACTCTCTTTTATCTTTTTTTCTCATCATACTTTTTCTCTCATCATATTTTCTCTCCCATCACTTTATCTTTTTTTCTCATCATACTTTCTCTCTCATCATATTTTCTCTCCCATCACACTCTCTTTTATCTTTTTTTTCTCATCACGCTTTCGTTCTCATCACACTTTCAGTCTCCTCAATCTCTCTGGTCACACTCCCTCCTTTTTTCTCATCATACTTTCTCTCTCATCAATCTCTTTATTTTTTTCTCATCACACTTTCTATCTCATCATACTTTCTCTCTCCTCAATCTCTCTCATCACACTCTCTCTTCATTTTGTCTCATTATATTTTCTCTCTCTTCATCCTCTCCCATCATACTTTCTATCACATCATATTTTCTCTCTCATCATGCTCTCTCCTATCACACTCTCTTTTCTCATTTTCTCTCATCACACTTTCTCTCTTTTCATTCTTTCTCATCACACTTTCTCTCTCATCATTCTCTTTCATCATATTTTTCTCTCACATTCATCTTTCTCTCACATTTAATTTTTTCTCTTATTTTCCTTTAAGGGTAAAAAAGAAAATTTTGATTTATTCCGATAAAAAAAATGTAACTAACCAAACATTATTTTTAAAAGTGATATCCATGCTCATACTCATTCCCATTCCACAATATATTGATTCTCATTCCGATTTCTATTCCTGGGAAAGAACCAAACACCCCTAAATTCGGTATAATCGGACCAGCCCTTACTTCCGAAAAGTACCCAATCAATATTTATAAATACAGTCGACGACTCAACTTTCACTCAGCTTTTTTGTTTGAACTGCACGCAACTAGGTGTCTAGCATATCCAATCGGATCATACGTCCAATCGATTGAAGCACTTGATCGAGGTAATTGATACTTGGCTTCATGCTTCATTATTGATTTGAAATTAGGCTTCGAGGCTATAGACCGGTTGGACGGCCCAATTGGACGAGTGTATATCCTTGGCTTAACATTCTGTCCATGCACGAGATTGAAACTCACGGCTCAACCGACCTAGAGATCTGATCGAACATTCTCTTATTTCGAATGATATTTATCATCCTTTAACTCATATATCAATCCATCTCCTAGAGTTTGACCCACCACCTTAAACACCGTATCAATATATTACAATTCTTCGTGTCATTTTATTAATAATGGTATGTGTTGCATGTGCTTCGAAATCAATGGAAAAAGGAACATGAATGCATTTTTTTCTTCTTTTCTTTCTTCTTGCATGCTATTGCAAGCTACTGTAGATATCCCATGAGTGAATTATTTTTTTTTTTGCATGCAATTGTAAGGTTACAGTTAAAATAACTTACTGTAAAATGCAATATTTAGCATGCGATTTGCATTTACAACAATATAAGTGTTTATACATTATGTGAGGGATCAAATAGAAAAAGTAGAAGAGTTTCTAAATAGCACTCACAATAAATGGACGAGGAGGTAAATTTACAAGAGCTAAAATCCGGAAGTCGAATTGTTCTAATTAAATTTAAAAACATCGTGATCAAGTTGAATTTTGGCAAAAATAAATAAATAACAGCCAACCGAGCCACAAATTAGTGAATATTACCAAATATAAGAACATTATAATAATAAGTCTTCTTTTAGTACAGTGACCAGAGAGGGGCATCTAGTAAGGTCGGTAGCCTTATTCAATTAAACTATATGAATCACATACGATATACCATATGAATTATGCCAACCATAATAGTTGTATAGTTTCACCTTTTGCTCAGGTTAATAGCAATCGATTGTCTGATCATGCGGCCAACCAAATTCTTCCCAACCAAATCCAGTCTGCAGACACAGTGAGTAAAGTTTCAACAGCCACATCATCAGAGAGAAAACAAAGAAAATATTACATTATCTTCCAGCCACTTTCACTAATCAAATTTGCTTTAACTGAACCGCAGGTAACACAACGTTAGTTTGTTGTATTTATTTATTGGACTTTCTTTTCCTCCACATGGTTTGATCGAAAATAAAATGGAATGTTTCTACATTTTAAGTTTCTTCCTCCTCTCTTCTTCCAAGTAAATAAACAAACAATAATATTTTTTTCTTCTCCATCCAGCATTGTAAGCACACTGGAAGGTGAAACCAGCCCATAATCTATTCATCTACTTCAAAGCTTGTAGTAGGCATGCTACACAATTTTTTTAATGTATCGTCACAATTTCCTTTGATTTTGTTTGGGCATTCTTGTGCAAGGAGGTTGGACTAAAGTGACATGTTGAGAATGTTTGACAAAGTTTATATGGTAAAATTAGGTCTACTCATTATTATTAGCTTTGCCAGAAACTAGTGAAGGTGTAAATTTAATGATAGAAATAAAAAAATAGAAAATAATTATTTCGGTATGATCTTATTAATGAAGCCAAAGGTTTATTTATATAAATTGTCTAACTAATAATGGAAATATTAAATATGACATATAATTATAATAATAATAATAATCATAGTAGTGAATATAATAAATTTAAAAATATTATCTTTTGCTATCAATCTTTGATCAAGATGTCAAATATGATAAATCTCGATTGATTGAAATCAATTCGAGATCATTTTTCATAACCGCTTTCTTTATTGTTATTATTGTTGGTTCGGTTAGCATGAAATACAATCGAAAAGTAAACTGTAAATTACTTACATGGATCTCCCGATGAACTCGTTGAAGATATCGTCGAAGACGTCGCTGCTGCTGTCGCCGAGAAGATCACCACTCGGAACCTCCTCGAACTTTTTCACGAACCAAATCCCAGCCTCTGGACGTTTTCTAACGCTCGTTGATCACCTAACAACTTCATCCGCTCTCTGATTACCTTCGCAAACTTTTGCTACAATCTCTCATTGCTTGGGCGCTCCTCTTACGGGAAGGTCGAGGAAGGCGAAGGGGAAAGGTCGCCCCTTCGTCTCCTTGGCGTTTGCAGCAACGAGATGTTTGCAGCAATGAAAGAGACGATCCCCTTTGTCTCCTGTAACGCCTAACATCTCCCACTCGTCCAAGTCAATCCATAAGGTTATATGGTCACATAGACCATGTCAGTCGCATAGACTACAAGGTGATAATGTCACGAAGACCAGAGCAAAATTAGTCACAAAGACCAAATAAGTCACGTAGACTTTATAAAGATCAAGTCACGAAGACCAGAACATAAAATTTTGTCACAAAGACCATAAAAGAACATCCATTCCATACATTATAGAAAATAGTTCATGCGACAGCAAGCACATTGAGCATTCAACTGCTAAGAAGATTGTCACACCTTACTTAGCTGCTCCATAGAACGAATCAGAAACATAAATGTCCATAGAACGAATCAAAGACATAAATAACTTGCCTTTACCCCAGATTAAATTATTTACATCATTCTGAACATCTCTAATCCCTCATATTGACTATATGTCAAGAGCATGTTTAACATCTCCAATCAAACAAATTATT
This sequence comes from Zingiber officinale, assembly GCF_018446385.1. NCBI lineage: Eukaryota > Viridiplantae > Streptophyta > Magnoliopsida > Zingiberales > Zingiberaceae > Zingiber > Zingiber officinale. Next base: position 114,217,167 of record NC_055996.1, read on the forward strand.
CACAATTACATTTTATGTACTGAACTAAAAATGTAACTGGTATCAGTGAATAAATGTCACAGATATAAATCAATCTTAATCTTCCTTTTTAGCTAGAATCTATTCATTCTAATCAGTCGCTTTCCTAGTTATGTTCCATAGACTGAATCATCCATAGCCAATAGGAAACATACTAAAGTAGCAGATGTTAGGATCGGTTGAGCTAGAGGGGGGGGGGGGTGAATGGCTCACTTCGTTTTCTTGATAAATTTGATCTTTCGCAGCGGACACTTGAAGGCAATGCTAACTCTTGTATTTACTTGGTATCCACCTCCTTAAGGAGGTGACTAGTCTAAGGATCCACACCACCGTCACCCTTTCCACTATCAAACTTCTCCTTCTCGGACTAACACCGAAGGTGGAGAAACCTTACAAGACTTACAAGCCTCCCTTTCCAAGAGAAAAAATCACACTCACAACAATGAGGAAGAAAAGAAAGATTACAAACTTGAAATGTTTCTTCCTTGTGGCGTGAATCTTGAAAACGTGCGAAGATGGAAAGCTTGATCTTCAATTTCTTGAGAGATCTTGAGCGCACTTCAAAGATTGATCACACTAGAGCAATAGAACAGTAGTTTTCTCAAGGATGCCTTGTTTCTTTTTCTTCCGGCTCTTTTAAATGATGAGAAAACTAGCCGTTTCTCACATCATTATCGCCATGGATCGATTGGGATTATATTTTAATCGATTCACAAGTATCTGTTGGAAGCCATTGCGTCAAGATCAACGGCGTAGATTACTTCACTTGAACTTGAATCGATTGGTGCAGTGCTTGAATCGATTCAGACATATGCTCGTGAAATCCAAAATCGCAGTGACACTGTGAATCGATCGGCCGATCGATTAAGTGACTTCAATCGATCGGCTGATCGATTCAGGAGACTTCTGTGCTTCGCACAGAAGCTTCCTGGATCGATCACTCGATCGATTGGTTCCCCGATCGGTTGATCGATCCAGAAGCATTCTGTGCTTCGCGCAGAAGCTTCCTATATCGATCGCTCGATCGATTGGTTCCCCGATCGATCGGCTGATCGATCCAGAAGCATTCTGTGCTTCGCGCAGAAGCTTCCCGATCGATCTGCCGATCGATTGACTTTCTTCCAATCGATTGGCTGATCGATCTAGAGGCATCGCCTCCATCCATATCTAAATCGATTTACCAATCGATTTTTGCTAAGTAAGCTTAACACGCATCCAACCTTCTGACTTGCAGGAACTTCTCTTTCCAAGAATCCGGTCCTCGACCTTCTTGGACTTCTCTTGCCTTGCATTCGGTCTTCTGACCTGCAAGAACTTCTCTTGCCAAGAATCCAGTCCTCGACCTTCTTGGACTTTTCTTGCATCCGGTCTTCCGACCTGCAAGAAACTTCTCCTGCAAACTCACAATGCATGTTAGATCCAATGTATTAACCTAAACTTAAATAATTATCAACACATTGAAACTTCCAGGGCAAGGGCATGATTGCACCAACAATCTCCCTCTTTTTGATGTTTGACAATCTATTTAAGTTTAGGCTAATTTTCAATACACTATAATAATACAATGATAAATAATGATTGCAACTACGCTGAAATTTATCTGAAATAAACATAGACAATAAGCATAAACATAAACAGTCAGCTTGAATTTCAATTTTAATTAAATTAAGCATAAACTTCAACATATGTCTCCCTCTTTGCCAAATATCAAAAAGAAGCTAGATCCACTCCCCCTCAATGGGTGCAAGAAGCAAAAACAATATACTAGAAGGAGACCCCCCCTTAAACCAAAACACCATAGAGAAATTATGTATATTATAGACTAAAATTAGTTATTCCAAAACACATATGTTCAACCGACAAGTCATACCATGTACACAAAATACAAAATGGTATCGTAGACGCACACTACAAACTAAGAGACAAACAATCAAACATCCATACAGAAAGGCCACACTAGATGTCATAACGGAACATAAAACTCAATCATGTCGCCCTCAGAAGGAGCAGCAGCATCAGTAGGAGCAACAGGACTCCTGGAAGAATCAGCAGGACCAGGGGGCACATCCTCTGCCGGAGGAGGGAGCTGAGGAGAGCGACTTGATATCCACGAGCGCACCAGCTCGGTCAAGGACTCAACACTCGTCCGCAGAGTGACAATCTCAGTCCGCATCTCAGCAACAGCCATAGACAGTTCCTCAAGACGAGTGTTCATAGTCTCCTCAAGCATCTGAATCTAGGTAGCGACAGCAGGATCAGGAGAGCCAGGTGCCTCAATGTCCGCCTGAGGATCAACAGCCACTGGAGCCAGTGCTTGTCCTGCCTCTCGAGGTCGAGCTCGTGGTCCCTCACCAAGAGCACGTTCGTCAATCCATCTGATGCCATCCTGTCCAGCCACCATACCAGTCTTCGTGAAAGATCGCCCAGAGATGCGGGAATACGAACTGTCATATGATGTAGCTTCCCTCGGGAGACATTTACCTCCATGGACTCCAACCAATCGATAATGATATTTCCAAAAGACATATGAACTGTTTGCTGCACAGGCTGGGTGAAATGAATGATACAGTGAAAGAGTTCAAGATTTTGTTGAATTCTCCATCTTTACTTCACCAATCTTACTTAATTTCAGACCTGTGATGCAAGGAGTTGAGACTGGGTTTGCATGTTCCATCTTGAACCTTTTAAGAATTTGAGATGCATAGTATTCTTGTGAGATAAAAGTTCCTTCTCTCATTGTTGAACACTAATGCCCAAAAAATGATGCAACTCATCCAAATATGTCATTTCGAACTCTCTCATCATAGAGTTTTTAAATTTTGTCAATATCTCCTGATTATTTCCAATAAAAATCAGGTCATCAACATAAAGACTCACAAGTATACAATCACCTTCAGAATTTTGTTTGATATAAAGTGTATGTTTAAAAAGATATCTTTGAAAACCATATTTAATAAAATAATCATTAATTCAGTCATACCATGCACGAGGTGATTGCTTCAACCCATAGAGAGCCTTTCTGAGCTTATATACTTTGTCCTTATCACTTATTTTCACAAAACCAGGAGGTTGTTCTATATAAATTTCTTCTTGAAGAAGACCATTTAAAAAAGCTGACTTGACATCCATTTGAAATAATTTCCAACCCTTTTGAGCAGCAAGTGCAATAATTAATCGAACTATATCAAGTCTAGAAACAGGAGCAAATACCTCATTGAAATCTTTGTTGGGGTTGCAAGGTTGCAAACATAGTCCCATATTGGAAACACATGGGAAAGATCATGGGTTTATAAGAGAAAAGATATCTCCATTGGCATGAGGCCTTTTGGGTAGAGCCCAAGAGTAAAATCATGAGGGCTTAGGCCCAAAGTGGACAATATCATGTCATTGTGGAGATATCTAAATTCTTTTCGATCCTACAATCTTCACCTTCTTTCTGTTTGTATCCCTTTGCAACCAATCTTGCTTTGTATTTATTAATGGAGCCATCTGGATTTGTTTTAGTCTTGAAAATCTATTTCACACCAATCGGAGATTTGTATGATGGCAAAGTAGTGAGCTCCCATGTATCACTTTTCTCAATGGAGCTTATCTCTTCATTCATGGCATGCAACCATTTCTTTTCTTTTGATGCTTCTTCATATGTGATTCGATCTTCTCCTACAAAGAAAGTAAAATAGACTTGATCTGTCATATTTACTTCTTCAGTCACATCATAAATGTCTCTCAAACTTCTTGTTCTTCTTTGTGATGGTGATGGAGGCATATTTATTTTAGGAACATCAGGTTGTGGTGATGAAAAATCATCTTCAAATTCAAGAATTTCCCAACTTGATGAACCTGCCGAATCTGAGAAAACATAAGAAGCTTTTTCATCAAAGCGGGCGTCCCTGTTAATCACAATTTTTTTTGTTTTTGGATTGTAAAGCTTGTAAGTTTTGCTTCTTTCGCTATATCCAATAAAAATGCATTTTTTAGATTTGTCATCAAGTTTAGTTCTTAAAGCATCAAGAATATGAGAATATGCAAGACAACCAAAAGTTTTTAAATGACTAACATTTGGTTTCTTTCCGTACCATGTCTCATTTGGAGTAGAATTCTGTAACCTTTTTGTCAATGATATGTTGATTAGGTAGACGGCACAAGAAGCTGCTTCAGCCCAGAATTCAGCTGATAAAATTTTCTTCTTCAACATTCATCTGACCATGTTCATGATTGTCCTATTTTTTTTCCGTGACACCATTTTGTTGCGGTGTATACCGAGCTGTCAATTCATGTCTAATACCATGGTTTTGAGAGAATTCTTCAAATAAAGAAGATTGAAATTCACCTCCTCAGTCACTTCTCAGATTTTTTATTTGATAACCAAAAAAATTTTCCACTTCATTTTTGAAGATTTTAAAGCAAGAGAGAGCTTCTGATTTTTCTTTAACAAAATAAATCTAAGTTTTTCTGGTGTAGTCATCAACAAATAATAAAAAATATAAGTTACCTCCGAGAGATGGTACACGATAGGTCCAGATCTGTGTGGACAAGTTCTAAGGGTGAATGTGATTCCCACTTAGATTTAGATGGGAATGTCTCTCGATGTTGCTTTCCAAGCTGACACTCTTCACAGACTTCACTTATTCCATCAATTTTAGGAAGTCCTTGAACAATATTTTTACTTGCTAACTCCTTCAAACTTTGAAAATTCAGATGCCCAAATCTGTCATGCCACAACTTGGAAATTTCTTCATTAGCATAAAGATAACATGCAGCATTTATAATATCCAGTTTGAGAGGAAATAAATTATTTGAGCCCAAACTAATCTTTGCTACATACTGATTTTTCTTCTTCATGGTGCAATACTTATCAGCAAATTGAATATCAAAACCTTTTCTCAATAAATGACCAACGCTAAGTAGACTACTCTGTAAACCAGGAACATAAAATACCTCAGACATTTTGTCAATTTTTCCAGACTTTGTTTTGAAAGAGATTTCTCCTACTCCTTTAATTTTGTAGGACTTAGCATCTCCAATAGGTACTTGCCCATGGTTAGCTTCTGCTACGGTTGAAAATAAGCTTTTATTACCAGTCATATGCCGACTTGCTCAGCTATCCAAATACCAAATGTTTTCAATATTTCCATCACTAGCAATCAGTAAAGTTTCAGAATTTTGAGGTTCATTTTTATGTACTAATCCAGCTTCACATTTTTTCTCAAGATATTTTTCCCAACAATCATTTATTTTATGTCCTGGCTTATGACAATAATGACATTCAATATAAGGTTTTGTACCTTTGTAATTTCCACATCCTCTTCCTCTTTGGAAATTATAGGAAAATTGTCTCTCCTCTTTTTGAGACTCTTCTTTTCCATTTTCTTGTCACTGCTGGTAAGAAAAACTACCATCTCTTCTTTGATTCCGACCTCTTCCACGTCCACGATAAGAGCCACGGCCTCCCGTGGATGTGAACTAGGATTTTAAAGCTTGATTTGATGTAGAGATAAGAGGACTTCGTTGAAGAATTCTAACCTCATGAGCTTCCAATCTTCCTTGCAAACTTTCCAAGGACATTAGTGAAATATCTTGTGATTCTTCAATAGCAACTACCACATGATCAAATTTGTTTGTTAGACTTCGTACGATTTTCTCTACTACCCTTTGGGTCTCCATAATTTCTCCGTTTGATGCCATTTGATTCACAATGGAACTGGTTCGTGTGAAGTACTCTGAAACATTTTCATTGTCTTTCATCTCTAATTTTTCAAAATTTGCTTGTAGAGATTGTAAGCGTACCTTTTTCACTTGGTCTTGGCCAGAATAAGTTGTTTGTAGAATCTCCCATGCTCTTTGAACACTCGTTACTTTTGAAATCCTTTCATAAACTGAAATTTCAATGGCTTGATAAATTTGAAAAAGAACCTTTCTATCCTTTTGCTTCTTGTTCTTCAAAATATTTCTTTGTGGTTCGGTTAATTAATCTTCCTCCTTCGGTACTCCTTCTTCAATAACACTCCATAAGTCTTGTGATTCAAGACATAACTTCATGAGAATGCTCCAATAATCAAATTTTTCACCATTGAATCGAGGCACAAGAGAAACAAGATTGTTGCCCATCACTCTAATACTAGATTGATGGAAGATTAACCAAGGAACAGAGTATATTTAGAGGAGGAAGAAGATTAAGAGGAAGTCAAACTTTGTTGGTTTTACTAGCATATGTTGTTGGTGCAGCAGGGACTGGCAAGAGGGGGGTGAATTACCTACAATAAAAAATTATACCCTCCTCAAACTTTCAACTCTAAAATAAAGCAACACTAATAATTAAAGTAATTAATAGAAAAGAAAAGAGAGACGACTCAGCTATTTGACTTGGTTACAATCGAGACGGTTGTTAATCCAAGGCGGTGGAAAGACGCACTAAAAGAGTCTCCTTCTTTGAAGGCAGAGAAGTCTTTTACACTTTAAGAGCACAAAGGTTGCTTAGAAAAGAATTACAGAGTTGATGATTTTCGTTGTCCATTATTCTGTTCGAGACCCCTTTATATAGGGGTTCCAAGACTCATCCAGAGCCCTTGATCTTTGGGATTAAGGTTTGACTCGAGAGGGGGATCGGTTGACCGATCCCCAGGTTCGGTCGACCGAACCTGATGAACTCTCCCAGCTTTCCGTCTGGATGCAGGCTCTGTGGATCGAGCATAGGTTCGGTCGACCGATCCTTGCGTTCGGTCGACCGATCAGCCAACGGTCTCCCTGAGCTGGCACGATCAGCACGCTCGACTAAGTCTTCTAGTTTATCTCTGGTTCGATTGACCGATCAGAGGGTCCGGTCGACCGATCAACCAACGGCTGGTTGCTGACGTGGCTGCTGGTTGCCAACGACTGCCTTCTGTTGATAGGGGTTTGGTCAACCGATCATGGCGTTCGGTCGACCGAACACTTGTCAAGTCAACTCCTGGTTAACTTGCTCTAGTTCGATTTGCTCGGGTGATTTGGCCAACCGGAATAGGGCTCACTCGAACCCAATTCCTGACCTTCTCCTCGAGCAGTCTTCCATCCTGGCTTTACATCCCTCGAATGCCGCGCACGTTCTTCACGTCCATCGATGTACTCTTCCGCAGCTCTCTCGTTCTTCGGACGCACCGAGCCCATCGACTCCCTTCCCGTGTCGTCCTTTTCGCTAGCTGCGTCTTCCGCTCGACTTCCTGCGCTCCTAAGCTCCTGCACACTTAGACATAGGGATCAGACAAATAAGACCTAACCTAAACTTTGTTGATCACATCAAAACAACCACGGGGTCCAACATATGTAAAACAATACATGTTCTTCTCCTTTTATACACTTTTGAGTTGCTTGTAACACACACCAACATTAAAGAAGACATAAAAGACAATATTAATTTGTGACTCTTTGAAAACCAAAATTATTGTAGGAAATGAAGGATTTTGTTAGGAAGTTTTATTGTCACTTAATCTTCAACGTGCAAGGAAGATGAAGATGAAGAGGTTTTTCTTAGGAAGTTAAATTTGGTTTAATTAATCCATCAAGGGAAATCCTTGTCATCAATTATGTACTTGAGGATATTATTTTTCACAAAGTAAGCTGCATTAGATCCTCCATGTCCGTCAAAACCTGCAAATACTAACTGCTTTATCTCAGTATCTGACAACAGAATTCTAACTGAAACAAAGATACAAAGTTTAAGATGGTAGGAGCAATAAATGGCATTAACCATGTAGGCAACGAGCACACTATTTCTTGAAAAGAAGCCTATGAATGCGTGAATCTAACTATAGATAACAGAAACTCACTCCATAGAAAGCACCAGGAGATGGGAAATTGACAGAAGCTCCAAGATGACTGACTAAATTATCAATGCAGATATGCTCGTCCTCCATTCTCGACTTTGCCCAATCTCCGAGCAACTGCCGGACTGAGCACAGCTAAGAAAGCAGTCTTACCTTGCACAGGAGATATCAAAGCAAGAGTCCCCAAATCGAAGCCCTATAAAATTTAGGAAATGGGAGTGCCAACATATCAATTATACGTGCAGATTCTTACACTGCCATAGATTAAGTTTAAAGGAAGAAACAGTAGTGTAGCGACCAGGCGGGCAGTGCTTCTGATGACTCTGAATCTCCCTTGTCAGTTGTCACCGCTTAGCGAAGATCCATTGTCTTTGCTTTTGACATTTCTATCCAACATTGTCAATGGCGGAGAGACTCCATAGTCCTTCACAGATCATGTGATTCCTAGAAAACTTCCGTGCCCGGTGCCCCGATTAGATATATATTTCTAAGGGTGAGTATTCTGTTAATTCGGTCCATAAATTAACCGAAAACTGATTTAGTGTTGACTAGCCGAATCAAATCAAAATTTTACTAAAACTGAATTAACCGAATTAGTTATTTCAGTTAACACCGAATTAACTAAATTTGTTTAAAATAACAATAAAAAAATTTATACAAAATTAATATCAAATTAATCGAATGCTCACCCCTACCTATTTCATTTTGTACCTAAGAATCTCACAATAGAGTAATCATATGTTTTAGTCTCCCTTCAATCCAATAATTATCAATCTGTCTGTGTCAATTCAATCAAATAATATACACAACAATAACCACAATAATTGAAAAAGCAGAGTAAGGAGATAAAAATTTTAGGAAAAGAAATAGTATTGAAACTATTGGCTTACACAAAATGCATACCAATCAATAGCAGTTTTGATTCAAAAATCCAAATTACAAAAATGTCAAAGAAAAAGATTCTTGCTTCACAGTTGATTAACTTTCTTCAATCCTCAATGTCACTAAATCTGTTGTGCTTACCCATGAATATAGGTAGCCGAGAGCCCACTAGACGGTCGCCGGTGGGATTGGAGGTCGGTCTGGCGGCGTTGGAAGGTCCGGTGGCAGAGGATACTGTGGACATCGACACCGCTTCAGAGATCAGCCTTGTCGCGGCATCCGAGGCTGCCGCGGCAGTAACAGTAACTAAAGCTACCGTGATGGCAGCCTCAGCTGCCATTCTCAGCATCCTGCGGTGGGAGAAAGATTTTGCTCGTTGGCGGCGGCGGCGGCGGCGGGATTTGGAGGAGGGAGCCATAGAGGAGGTCGAAGGTCGGTTGAGGGAACGACTGTGGGCTTTTAAATAGGCTTATGCCCCTCATATATATTTATTAAAGAGTTAATTCTTAATTTAGTCCCTCATTATTTGACGTGGTCCCGATTTAGTCCCACATTTTTCAATTAACCAAACTTAGTTTTTCAATTTTTGAACGTTCTCCCAAATCGATACTTCAGTCCAAATCCTTGTTAAAATAGATAGGAAGACTTATTTAATCAGTGGAAGTGGCCTATGTGTTGCTTTTATTGTTACATTATTTCTCCAATTCTGGAGATGACCTAGATATTGTAAGACTCATGCCTTGGTCAACGATGTAAGGAGAGGCAGTATATTCTTGGCGCTGTTGCCATTCTTTCTCCTCGCTACTTCCATTTCACCCTGCAACATGTCTTCCCTCCCCTCCCATCATTTTTTCTTTATTATTTTGATTTTAGCTTATCATTCATCTGTCACTAAGTTTCGTCAATGATTGATTGCTATAGGCACTTGGTAGAATTTAAGCTTACCTTGTTTCGCATTCTCTCCTTTTCTCGAAAAGATTTACTCTTTCCAATGTTCCCACTAGGTTACGCAGATTCAATGCCTGTGTCCTACTTTGCAAAAGAAAAAAAGTATGCTAGTTTTTTATGTTATTTTTGATGGATCGAAAGCGCTAGAGGGGGGTGAATAGCGCTCGTGGCTATTTCGTTTTTCGAAATCGTAAAAGCTTGTTCAGAAATAACGCAGCGGAAAGTAAATAAAGTGGACACGAAGGATTTACTTCGTTCGGAGCCTGTGACGACTCATACTCGAAGGCCCGCGATCCTTGATCACTTCCGGTGGGCAACAACTATAATTCGTAAAAACTATTACAAGCTAAGTACAATTTAAGCAGAAAAGAATATTGTACCGACAATAAAAAGACTAAAACTGAAGCTCCGGGTTGTCGTTGCAGCACTTCTGAGTCGAGACGTTAGCAGCTTGTCGCACGGAGAATGCTTAGCAGATTGTATCTTTAAGGCTGCACCTCAACCCTCCTTTTATATGAGGTTCCGGGCGCCTAGGACCTTTCCGGGCGCCTGGAGTGTGACGTGGCCAGCCAACCAGGTTGTTCCACGTCGCGAAGTCGCGCAGGGGATAAAAGTTGGTCCCGGGCGCCCGGACCTGTTCCGGGCGCCCGGATCCATCCCGGGCGCTCGGACCTCCTTTTTCCAGGAGCCGCTTCTCCTGCAAAACAAGGTTAGTCCAAGCAATTGCATACCCTGCAAGACAATGTTAGAATATGATAATTCATAAGTGAAAAAGAGCTGACACTCTTCGGACTGTCCGAGCCTGACTTCGGATTTCCAACCGGAAACCCTAGGTCGACCCGACGCCTACTGTTCCCTCTACGGGGAACGTGTCCTCACCTACTCCACTCAGGAGATTTACCTGATGCCAGTCCGGTCCTCCAGACCGACTGGACTTTTCGCCTAGGGTTACCCCTCCTAGGACCTAGGGTTACCGCCCCCTAGGGTTTTTCTCCACCTAGGGTTACCGCCCCCTAGGACCTAAGGTTACCGCCCCTTAGGGTTTTCCTCCACCTAGGGTTACCGCCCCCTAGGACCTAAGGTTACCACCCCTTAGGGTTTTTCACCTGCCTAACCGCAGCTAGGACTTTCCTGAAACACTCATTCAAACATGTTAGATCACACACTAACTTAACTTTGAATCCTTTGCCATTATCAAAACGAAGGTTCGATCGTCGGATGCTTCCCGCACCAACAATTTTGTTTTTGAAGTGCGAAAGGGAAGCTTTAAAAGTTTGTAGAGTTGGAAGTTTGATCAAGAGCCCATATACTCCCTCATTAAGCATTGCCAAGTAATTTTGACTATTATTTTATTGTAGTATTATAGCTTTTGTGTGTACATTTAAAAATTGTAACCATGGAATATTGACTATATTATGTAGACATAGTTGGCCTTGTTAAGGTGACTTGTGTTAAAATGGTGAGCCTTTTGAAAATTTTAATCTTTTAATGCAATTTATACTTTTACTCATTGGAAATAATGTTTTTTAAAATTTATTTTTAATGTAGGGCAAAATATATGTTATATTTGTTGGACGTAAACCTGATATTTATGATAGTTAGGCAGAAACACATAATGAAGTGAATAAATTTAATGGTGCTTTACACAAATCATATTAGAGCAAAGAAGAGGCAGAAAAAGATTATGACGCAATTTTAAAGACACAGTCAAAATAGTCTGTAACTGCTTCATTTAATTTTAGTGACAACAATTTTTTGACTTCAACTTCAAATTTCAGTTCAAGTTCAAGTACAACACCTAACGAATCTAAAAAAATTGCTAAGCTACAAGATGCTCAACTGGAGTTAGAACGTGAGAATCATGGTGGCAAAAGGCGAATACGTTCGCCCCCAGCGCCCCCGCTAACCCGTCCCAGGGCTGACACGGAGAAGGTAAATCACGGGCGGCTACTAGCCTTTGGAATAATAACTAGCACATAAGGGAGACATTACCTCGGCTTTGTCGAGATTCGAACCTCAGACCTCATGGTGGCAACACCTCATGCGCTAGCCATTAAACCGTCCTGAGAGGAGTAGAACGTGAGAATCATGATCACACAACAATAGTTGCGAAAATATATGAAAAGATGGAACTTGTTATTGTTACTACTCAATTGTGTGATTAGTTAATGTTATTCTCAAATATTAATATTTGTATTGTATCACTCGTTACCAAACTAAATGATCTATTAGTTATTATTTTAATATTTAATGGTCCCTTTTATCTTAAGAAATAAGCAAGTGATATGATTTTTTTAAAAAACTTTTAATTACCATAGAAATGATTTATTTTTTTTGTATTTTAAAGAAATGAACCATAAGGCTATGTCATAGGTTCTCACTGCCATAGCATGTACAAAGTAAGATTATGCTTCTTGGTGCATTTAAATAAAATGGATTTGTATAAAGTTAATATGCTAGCATTTTATTACTTGAATCAAGGAGCATAGTCTACGTGTATTAGAAGATCCATTTTACCTTTATACAAAATTAGGTTGGAAGAAAGCTAATAATGAGCAAGTTCCCCATGCAAAAGCTAGTGCAAAGTACTCACCAAAACATATATGTATCATTCCAAACCATAAACTCCAACACTAGCTAAAACATAGAACCTAACTAAAACATAAGAACCATCAGCACCAAAACAGCCACTTGTACCAATACATAACCACCACTACCAAAAGTAAAACATAAGAACCATCAACACCAAAACAACCACTAGTACCAATTATATACAACCACCAGTACCAAAAGTAAAAATCCAAAATTCATAAAACAAGCAATGATCATTTCTTGCTGACAGAAGACTGTGATGACGTTATTCTCTTCTTCTTCAAGATATTTGGGCTAGACCTAGGCTTTGACACTGCTTGAGACATTGATTGAACTTGTCTGCATGAATCACTTAATATCGATTGAAGTCTAGAGATTGTGGCATAATTTCTACCACCTTTGACAAACAATGGTGTCTGAATGATGTAGATTAATCCACCTAAATTCATTTCAACAATATGTTTAATAATTTAATACATGGAAGCAAAAGCATAAAATGTCATCAAGTAAACTTACATTCACATTAGATAAGGTGTTCGAGCTCCCTCCAATCTGTATCTCAATTGTTCTTGGTTTCTTCACGTTTATTCAATTTTATGAATGTTAACAAAACTTTAAGAAACTATTTTTAGAGAATGTTTTTAATTAACTTGTAATTTCTCCCTTGCGTTGAGTACCAAATCGATGTTTGTTGGTTGGACATTGCTTTGTTGTGAATTTGCCTCTTGTTTTGTGTTTCTGTCATCTGTACAAGTCCTTTGATTGTGACCTAAATGACCACATCTCTTGCATTTGTTTTGTCTATGTGGAGCTTTCAATTTGGTATGACTTTTTGTTGGAGGTTCATTAAGTTCTCTTTTTCTCAATTTGGCCGGTCTTCTAGCTTTATTCTTGTTATAAACTGGAGGAAGTGGAGGTGGAAACAGACAGTCAGGACACAAATCAAGCCCATTAATTGGCATTATCAATCTTGAATAACATTTCTTGTAAGCTTCAGTCTTGTAGTAGTGACTAACAAAAGCCTTAGAGTCTTCGTGTTTACACCAAAGTGCACATAATGCACGCTTTCATGAAATACCTATTAAATCCCATTGTCTACAATTGCAAGAATTTGTAGAAAGGTCCACCGTGTGTTGCTCCTGACTGCTTGTTGCCTTAATTTGGAAGTGCATATCATTTGATTTTATAGGAATTAGTTTGGCAACCTCAAAAGAAATTTTAGCTAAGATAGCTCTTATCCTTGGACGGTTTCTTGTATTCCATTTTCCAACCTTCTCACGATTTAACTGAACATTAACAAATTTCTGATTGCTTTAAACACTTCAATTATTGACTTCTTTCTTGTATCCGAAATCAAACTGTTGAATCACTCACACATATTATTTAACAATATGTCACATTTGGGGATAGTGATGAAAAATGTCTTACTCCAATGATTCTCATACTTTTTTGCTAACTACTCGTATGCATTACGATCAATCTCCTTCGACTACTGCATCCTTTTACGAAATTCATGACCTCTCATCGCCTTTGCAGCATCCCACAAAGCATTTTTAATGGCCATGCTTTTATATCCATCATTTTTCATGTTGTTATGCATGTGTCGTACACAAAATCTGTGCTCAACATTCGTAAACAAACTCCCCAAAGCAGGAATCAATCCTTTCTATTTGTCAGACATAAATGTCCATGCATAATTACTTCCCAAGTTTATGTGAACATCTAACAATTGCAAAAACCACATCCAAGTATCTTTTGTTTCTCCCTCAAATAAGGCATAACATATTGGAAATATGTTATTATTTGGATCCAATCCCATAGTTGACAATAACTATCCATCCGTTTTTGATTTCAGAAAACAACCATTAACACCAATGATGGGTCTACATGGATCTTGGATCCTAACTTGCATACAGAAAAGCAAATATACATTCTTTGAAACCTTGGTTTAACTGCATCCTCAGTCAACTTCAAAATAACGATGGCATCTCTATCAGTCTGTTTCAACTCAGTACAATAATTTCTAATTTTACCAAATTGCTCCTCAATACTTCCCTTGACCAAACTCAATGTCTTTCTCTTCGCTAAGAAGCCACTTTCCTAGAAATCTCTGTATTCTTCGATTCACAGAATCTCATTCTTGAACTCAAGGCTTCCTAACTTGGGATTTGTCATGAATTTTTTTGAAAAATGTTTTCCCTAATCAAGTTGAGGTAATGTATTTATTTTCAACCCCCTAAATGCAATTGTTGTGTTTCTTTTCGAAAGTTTTAACTTGCCAACACTTGTCATTGGTCATCATTGAAACATGAATTAACCATCCAAAATCATTGTTTCTGCATTTTGCTCTATGCCTCTTGCCATCATTCTTTACAAACATAACTGACATTCATTTTTTGATGCAATGATGCTTAATTGTAAATTTTGCTTCTTTCTTCGAATTAAAAATCAGCCCAAGCTTCAATTGTGGGTTTTCGGAATCAATCTTCTTATCATAAATAGGGAAATCTCGTATTTCATCGTCATAATAAGAAGTTAATGTATCCCCAAAATCATCATCATTCCCACAATCAACATCCCCTTCATGTTGTTGCATCATATGAAGCAACTCATCAGATATGTATCCATCATCAATCATGTCTTTCTCTTTACTAACTCCTGTATCATAATCCACAAAAATTCCAAACAACCTATCATTTTCATTCAAATCATATTCACTTTCTTCAAATTCATTAACATTTTCATCAATATTATGTATCTAAGATTCCATGACATCTGTCTCCATCCTAATCAGTATGCTCCCCAACCTGATCATCATTCTATTCAATGTATATCTCAACCTTATAATCACTAGGAATATGGGGGATAATATCCATAACATCTGTGTCATTTTCCAAATATCTTCCATCTTTCAATATTTCTCCAAATTTATGTCAAAATTTGATAGACTGCATGTCATCTAGATCCTCCGATAACCCCACAATTCAATCATCCCTAAAATATCCCTATCAATATAGTCAAAATAATCAAATTGTCCACCAATATATTTTTTGTCATGAAGACCAAATTTCATCTCTCCATTATAATATAGCTTAAATGTAAGGAAATTTGGTTGACCTCAAAGTGCTAGAAAAATATGCAAAATTAATAATTAATAACTCAATGCATTAATGAAAATTATGACATAGTAAATTATCAAAACATTAAAACTTCATTTGTGTATATCTTACCATAATTTGGAGTGTGATTCAAGCAAGATTAACTACGTTGAGTCATTAAATAAGGGGAGAGCCAATGTGATATCAATAAATTTACTTCACGGAGAACAAAATACTCTGCAATGTACAGAAGCTTGACTTCTTCACTAGTTCTTTATCACTATGTTTGGAAAAGAAAATAATGGAATTACATTACCCTTCATATCAATGAGCATGAGTAAAATCATTTGGGCCCACCTGCCACATGCTCGCTCAGAATGCTGTGATTTACCTCCCTCGTGATGACCTTGGGTCGGGTGCGGCGGGGGCGCTGGGGGCGAGCGATTTCGCCTTTTGCCACATGAGTAAAATCATTTGGGTCCCCTCGGGACGGTCTAGTGGCCAGCACATAAGGTGTTGCCACAATGAGGTATGAGGTTCAAATCTCGACAAAGCCGAGGTAAATGTCTCCCTTATGTGCTAGTCATTATTCCAAAGGCTAGTAGTCACTCATGATTTACCTTCTCCGTGTTGACCCTGAGATGGGTTGACGGGGGCGCTAGGGGTGAGCATATTCGACTTTTTGGCACTATGACTAAAATCATTTGCAAATTCAATTTCATTCAAATTCAAAATGACAATCCATATTTTTGTCAAATAACTTTGTACGAATTGAGTTAATGAAGTTCGGATTTTACATAATACCAATAAACGAAGTTAAGAAATGTTATTGTCGGGAACCTTATGTTTTCTATGTTACAGGATTTGAGGTGTATACCTGCTATGAAGAGCAAACACACAATAAAAGTTGACCTAACTTGCCAGAGTACCTCCAAAATCTCCGGTAGGTATGTACCAAAGGAGGGGTTTTTGATTTAACTGCACTTGCATAGTTATATATATAACAGATGAATGATAAGTTAAAATTAAAATACAAAGAGAAAATGGTGAGAGATGAGGGGAGGGGAGACATATTGGAGGGCGAAATGAAAGTAGAGAGGAGAAAGAATGATAACGATAGTATGAATAGCTACCTCTCCTTACATCGATGAACAAGGCATAAGTCTTGCGATTTCTAAGTCATCTTCAGGATTAGGGAAATAGGACAAGAATAAAAGCAATCAGTCACTTCCACCGGTTAAACAAGTCTTCTTATCAATTTTAATAGAGATTTTGACCGAAGGATTGATTTGAAAAAATATTTAAAAATTGAAGGACTAAATTTGATCATTAAAAAATGAGAAATGAAATTGAGATCATGTCAAATAATGAGGGACTAAATTAGGAATTATGTCATTCATTTATTAAACGTGGCTCAAGGCTCAAGGCCCAAGGCCTAAGGCCCAATTTCATGGTA
The DNA here is from genome assembly GCF_018446385.1 of Zingiber officinale. NCBI lineage: Eukaryota > Viridiplantae > Streptophyta > Magnoliopsida > Zingiberales > Zingiberaceae > Zingiber > Zingiber officinale. The sequence goes on from NC_055996.1 coordinate 114,233,960, forward strand.
TAAAACTTGAGTCGGACTCCGATAGTCCTAATCGGTTCCGGGAGATTGAGGGCTCCGGCGAAAACAATCGCCAGGTCGCCGTCGACTGCAGATTTGCTGGGCAAGGCGGTTCCGCGCCTTCGGCGCGTCCAAACCCTTCCTCGTCGTTAGCAAGAGATCCCGCGACGGACTCTTCCCTTCGCCTCCCTCTTCCTCCTCCAAGTAATCAACTCCTTCTGTTCGATTCTACTCCTTTTATTGGATTGGTTTGCCTGCTGAGCTAGCATTTTTTCACTGCGTATTTGACAGATGCCGCCAAAGGGCTCCGCTTTCTGACATCACAGACGGCTGCTCGACTCCGTCTTCTTCCGGAACCATGATACCAGAAAAAACCATTCTTGATGACGACCTGGACGAGGCATTTCTGCACGAGGTGGACGCGATATGTGAAAAGAGGTCAACAGTGAAGAAGGAAAGGTTAGGTGAGGAGGCGGTGGAAAATAAGGGATGTGTAGTGGGCGGATACAAGGACTTGGGTTCATGTAGGTTGAGGGGTTTATTGGAGGTAAATTGCTTTTCCCCCCTCCCCTCTCTCTCCCCCCTTTAAATGTCTGTTCTGCCCTTCTATCTTTTTTGATTTTTTTTAGTTTTATTTTTAAATTTAATTTAATTTATTAATTTTTTCATTCATACTTATATATTTTTAAATTTTTATTTAATTTTAATTTTTTAATCAATTTTATTTATTATTTTTCATTAATACTTATATATATTTATTAATTTATTTAGTTTTATTTTTTAATTAATTTTGTTTATTATTTTTCATTAATACTTATATTTTTAAATTTTATTTAAGTTTTATTTTTAATTAATTTTATTTTTTTTTTTAATATTTATTTAGTTTTATTTCTTTAATCAATTTTGTTTATTATTATTGTTATCAAAATTTTTAATTTTTTTTATTTTATATAATTTTTAAATTACTCATTTCCTGTAAATTACCTTCCTAATTTGACATTTAAATTATCCTCATCCAATTATTGACATATGTCATAATCTTCTCTCCCTTTAAATCATCCATCCCTTCAACCATTGACACATAACACATGTCAGAATCTCTCACCCTCTTTAAATTACCCATCCTCCAACCATTGACATGTGTTATGTGTCAATGGTTGGAGTGAGGGATGATTTAAAGGGAGAGAAGATTATGACATGTGTCAATAGTTGGATGAGGAATAATTTAAGTGTCAAATTAGGAAGGTAATTTACAGGAAGGGAGTAATTTAAAAATTATATAAAATAAAAAAAATTAAAAAATTTGATAATAATAATAATAAACAAAATTGATTAAAGAAATAAAACTAAATAAATATTAAAAAAATAATAAATAAAATTAAATAAAATTTAAAAAATATAAGTATTAATGAAAAATAATAAACAAAATTAATTAAAAAATAAAACTAAATAAATTAATAAACAAAATTAATTAAAAACTAAAAACTAAATAAAATTTATATAAAACTGAAAAAATAAGTATTGATAAAAAATAATAAATTAAATTAATTAAAAAATAAAATTTAAAATATACTGAGAGTTATTTTTAAACAAAATTAATTAAAAAATTTAAACTAAATAAAAATTAAATGAAATTAAAAAAAAAGAAAAAAAAGGAGGAGGCTACATGTGTCCTTTGGCAGGGAGAGAGGGGAGAAGAAGAGGGGTGTGTGTCAGACCGGGAGGGGGGGGGGAAAGCAGCTCTCTTATTGGAGGACGCTGACGATGAGTCTTTGAAGCTGCATAAGTACTGGGATTATTAGAAAAACGTTAATGACGCGCAGAGAGAAGCTGCTTGCAGTGACACTTTAGTCCCATTGATGATTGTTGCTGGTCCAGGAAGTGGAAAGGTATATCTCTTGGCTCCGTTTTCACTGAACTATACTTATTATTCTCCTGGTTTTGATGGATGCAATGGTTCAGACATCCACAATGGTTTGGCGTGTGCTGACACTGCTCAAATAGGTATGTGGATCCTAATCATGACTAATATTAAATGATTGATAATATTTGTAAGGGTATTCATTTGCTTAGCTCCTTATTTGGATTGTATTCTCTCAGGGAATTGATCCATCCAACATCCTAGCAATGACTTTCACAATTGCTGCTACATCAGAGATGAGGGATCAAATTGGAATAGTAGCTGGAAAAGCAGTTGCAAAAGAAATTGAAATCAGCACATTTCACTCATTTTGTTTTCAGCTTGCAGGAAGCATGAAGAAAAGTGTGTAAGCCTGCGTACCTTTATTGTTTGCAAATTAATGCCTATATATGTATTGTTACTATCTTCTGCAATCCACCCAAAAATAAGTAGAAAAGCAAAACCACAATAACAATAGATAATTAACAACACAATTTTCATAGTTTGGCTAATAAAAAATATGTTAAAGAGAGGGAATCCATAGTTTATCTTAGAAGCTATGTCCAAAAGAAGCTTGATTGAAGAGACGGAGTCATGTAATTTTCTCTAATTTACATTCTATCATAAGTTTTTTGGTCAAATGCCCCCTGAATTAGTCACAACTAGACGAGGCTTGATTGATTCCAAATTCCAATTCAACTCCAACACTCCGGACTGGAATTGATCGAGTTTTTAGACTATGCTTGTGCAAGACATGTCCATTTGATTATTTCATTGTTTTTCTTAATGTTTTTGTAGTTCATATTGACACATTCTTGATTGGATTTCAAATTAGATTATCTTAATGTGTTTTTTTCCTGATGTTTTGTTTTCCAAAGATATATATGTAACCTCCATGAAGTTGGCATTACCTTATGTTCCTTAGGACATTGTTACATATTTTGTAGGGAATCAAATCCTTGCTGTGCACCATTGTGGTGCAAGAACTTCTTTGCAAATGAAGATAAGGCCAATTCTTCGTTCCCCATCTTATTTTTGTTTTGTTTAGGTTCTTCATCAACATGTAAATCAGTTTGAGATTTTATTGATGCATCACCTAGTACAACTACAATTCCTTTGTTCAAAGCTTAACTACTGCTTTCCGACCTCCCAAATAACTTGTTTACAAGCGATTGATGAATATCCCCTGACCTTTCAATGTTTTTGCTTCTTTTCCTCTAATGTGCCTTCCAACTGGTTTCTTTGTTCAAACAATGCATGAAGTGCAATTTTTGCAAACACAGGTTTCATTTTAATTTTCCACATCTTGAAGATATAATATAATAAAGATTTATAGCTTATTATGATTTCCAATTCTCTTGTCCTACCTTTGACTCAACCCTAAGTCGTGCTTGTTGGGGTCCATCACAGTGAAATAAACTTGATCTGTCCTCGACTAAAAAGAGTACAATTAGAACAAAACACGCCAATAAAAATTAAAAAATGCATGAGCATGTCTGGTGACATGAAGCTAAGTTTGTAGGATATATGTAAAGAGTTTCAATGGGATTAATCTAATCCCATGTGTACAAATAATGGACTGAGGGTGGATGCTTCCCACAGTCATTAATAGTGTGAGCGACACGTGAGAAAGTCGTGTGACTACGTGGTGTGACTCCGGCGCGACCGCGGGGGTTGTGCGACCCCTCCGCGGCGGACGCGAGGTCGCGCAACACCTCCGCCGTAGACGCGGGAGTCACACGACCCCTCCACAACGGCTGTGAGGTTGTACGACCCCTCCATAGCGGCTGCAAGGTCGCATGACCTCTCCGCAGTGGCCGTGAGGTCGCATGACTCCTCCGCGCGTGATGCCTCTCTGTTGCTACGGGGCCTAGTATTGGGGTCGTGCCAATGCCAATCGGTGGGTGAAACCAGATGTTTTGCTTGTTTCGATTGGTTTGGCACGGTATTTTAATCCCTGATCTCGAACATGCTGTATATGTAGCTTATGTACTGATTCTAATCTAAGAACGCAACTTTGTGGAACTAAATATTTCAAGTTGATTTTCAAATAAAATGGTAGTGGTGATGCTGATAATGATTCCCTGAATTGATAAACCCTAAATGGTTGTAAATTCTGGTTATTTTCTTTTATTAGAAATTTGTCAAAACAAATTGCTCACGTAATGGGAACTATGTAGCGATGAATCTACAAATGCTTTCTTTTGTTGCAACCTTTGTTTTATTCCCATTGAGGCCAAGAAAATTAAGGGAACCATTTGTTATTTGTGAATGAAAGAATTTCTTGCGACTTAAATCTGCAAGGTTTTCATACTAAAACTAATCTGTAAGGTATAACACAAAATTCTCTGCATGGTTTTCAAAGCTTATGTGAGCAATATGCCATCGAGTCACTACATAACATGTGATCCATTATCATTATTTTTTTTTAATAATTATATTGCTTATAATATCATGGCATGAAAAAATAAGTTCACATATACCATATACTGCATCCAGTTAATCAACTTCATCAATCTTATAAACAAAAATTTAAACCACCATAATTAATTCTCAACATCATGTAAATATGTTGTAAAAGAATCTAAGCGATATAGATAATACACAAAAAAAACATAACTCAATTATTCATGTCAATGAACCAATGCCAATTTATATAACAAAATTACAAATGTTGTTCTGAGCGATATATATATAATCTCCTCTTGTTTGTTTGTTTGGAAAAAATAGTTTTATCTAAGCAATACCAACTTGAGCATGACTTAGAATCTAACCATCTAGATTGTTCTAGCCTGAATGATTCTTGTGCGATTGGAACCTTTTCAAAACAATGCCTATATGTCACTTTTTTTTAATCCTTAGTTTATCTCTAAAATTATGAATTATGCTTGAATATCTTTGTGGCTATTCTCCTAGGATACAGATACAGATAAACAAAGTGCATACTTACACTGTTAAACCTGGAGATAAAGAATGCATATGCAAAGGAACTAGAATCATGCACAGCTCAATTTATATCGTATTTTTCTTGTGTTTATCTAATATGTGCTTACAGTTTTTTGATTTTACTGAAAATTAGTATCATTGGCAGGTAGTTCAATATTTCATGGATGTTGTGTCAGTCTGTCAGATTTCTTGTCCATGCATTTTACTAATTCAGAGCAAGGTTCTAAAATTCGCTAGGTGTTAGTCGGGCACTGGACCAATGCCTAGCACCTAGGCCTCCAAGGTGGGGACTAGGTGCCGTTAGACGATTTACATGGTATCAACATAAATTATATAATAAATCATATTCTGTAACTCCAACACATTAACATCTAATTTAAAATGAGTTCAAATTTACACAACTAATAAAATATCACAAATTTATTCTACTTCTTCTCCATAATTTTCAACAACTTTTTCTTCATCGGACACAAACTCAATACATCTTTGTGATCCTCCTCTTTTTCTCTGGATGCAAAATTATACTCGTGAAGTTGTCACTCTAGAGCTTCTTTAGGGTTGTAGTTTTTCATCTACTCCTTTGCTTCATCAACCATTTACCAAGTGATCTCGAAACCTAGTTCAACCTTATGATCTTCCCCATCATCCACAATCCAACCTTTGCATTTGAAACATCTTTTGCAATAAGGACATCAACATTCCTTTTTTTTTTTTTTTTTTAATTTGTTCAACAATCTAGCATTAAATTGGATAAATACTAGATTGTTCAACTTGTTGACATCCAACCTATTTTTTTTCTTGTTGGACCAGAGTTTAGGGTTTATAAAACTTAAGCCCAACAAAAGAAAGGGGTTACGTTTCATTTTTTTAAATTGGACTTTAAATTTAAAAGCTCAAACTAAGAAAAACATGAAAACCTATACTATTTCCACGGTGCCTAGATGATTCAACTGATTATTCGGCACCTAGGCCCATTTAATCCCGCCTAGGGGCCAAGGGCACCTAGGTTGGCCGACTAGCATATTTTCGATGCGGCTAGCTGATGCCTAGCGCCTATACGGCCTCCTAGGCCATTTTTGAGAACACTGATTCAGAAGATCAAAACATTAGCAAAGAAGAAGGTTGTTGAAGCATACTCAAGTCCTTCATTGAGTTCATAACTTTGAGAGAAACAGAAAATTTTCGATCTAGTAGGCAAGAAAATAAAAACTCTGTTACAGTGACAACTATTCACCAGGTTCATTTTTTGTAATTAACAATGTTATTTCCTTCATATTGACATCGATGGTTAGGATATAGCTGAACACATTTTTCTTTTCTTTCTGTCAAAAGGTCTAGAATGGGATGTTGTTTTCATCGTGAAGGTATGCAAATGCATCTGCCAATAGAAATTGCAGCTCCATTTTCACTCAATTTAAGTATTGTGCAATTTGCATTCCAAGTATTATTTTGTGTTAATTTTCTCTACACGTTTCAATGTATTTATTTTTTCCATCTATAATTGATCTCTTATGTTTCTTTGTGTTTTTTGTTTCAATTATTATCTAATATTAATGAATTAACAAAACTTGTAAGGGCAATCATGAGTTAATGCAAATTAAATGTGTGATAAAAGAAATTAATAATAATACTTTCATATGGAGATGGAAACCTTTTCTCCTTTCCTTTAGCTTGACTTTTTGAACTTCCTAAAGGTTCTTCCTTTTCCTTTCTTATAAATAAAATCCTCTTCCTTTTTAATGAATTCCATTTCAGATCTCATTGATCATATACAATTAAATTCATCAGAATAATAATTTATACTCGTGTGTGTGTGTGTGAAGAAGGCAAAAATGAAGACAAATTAAAGTAGGTAGTGTTAACTAAATGGAGCTTAGCCCAATGATTAGAGTTTGTCAACTAAGCAACGGTTGAGGGATGGTTGTTAGTGGCTATCTCCCTTTGAATGGAATTTGAGGAGAAGTTGATATTTTCTACAAAAAGGCCACTAGAACCTCAAACCAAAACACACAAAAACCATCTTTCTTCTTCTCGCTAAGTGCTCTTAGTTCTATTTAATTGTTAGTATCAGTCTGCTATAGTACGAAACAATTAATTTCAGTTAACTGTCTAATTATTATAGTCCTATTCTTAATCTAAATTTTTCTCGGCATGCATCAATGCAAGCCAAAGTGTGACCTTGTTAGTATAATGCAGTTCCAAAATTATGATTCCTGTTGAAGAATTTTCTCATATCCATCCTCCCATCTCCAATTCACCATTGTCATGATGTGTCGCTAGTTTGACATGAAACGGAAATAGACTCATTTTTATCTACTACGGATGGACTTGAAAAGGACAGGTAGTTGATGAAGAACCTCTTTATGAGACAATGTTCAAAAAGGTTCAGGGAGCAATATTGTAAAGCGTAATACCCTAGGGAAACACCACTTGTCTATCTAATATTGTATCATACAGTTCTTTCAGAATGAAAACAAGGGCAACCATAGACATCAAATTTCAGTATGCACCATCATTGTAGCTTGACACACAATTAGTTGTTAGTAAAATTCCAAAATGCAAAAAGAATATCATTGTAACTTGAAGAGGAAAATGATATTGCTGGCTTGGCCTTGTATGACTCTGGACCTTGTGTCATCCTATCCAGGTAAGTGAAATGTAAGATTTATATTCTCAAGCTGGTGGATGATGACATGCTAATAGTTTAATGACTTATTTATTGCTTTGCAGCTGCTTGGCTTGTTCTGTGATCAGGGACTGTGTAGGAACCCTTTGCCAATATCAAAGCACAGGTTCAATTAGCTGGTGCTTCCAGCACCAACAAACTAGGCATACAAGTGACATTTTCAAGTTGGGTGTATCTACTGTGGAACACATTCAGCTAATTGAGACTCGAATTTCTCTGTTTTTTAAATAATAATGCCAAAACTCATGAAGATGTAAACTTCAACATTTTATTTCTGCTTTTGCCTTCTGATGTGGAATCTCATCAAGACTTTATTTATGTTTTAATAATGAGTTCGTTAGCATTTTGACGCTAGCGTTGGTTGTAGGCCAATGATAATGAAATTCCTTTGCTTCATGAATATAATGGTGTTCACCAAGGTGCAACAACTCTTGAGGTGAGCCTTGTAATAAGTCTGTTTTTTCATTATATTCTTAGCTTTCTTCCCTTCGGAAATCTTGTCATGAATAGGAGCGTAGGCTTTTATATGTTGTTGCAATGACTCGTGCTCGAAAGAAGTATATTGTGTATGTCATCATGGATTCCAGTTGGCAGGTAATCATATGGCCTTTTCACTTTCACAAATCCTTTTATTATTGTTGGTCTAACGCTTCTGGTGCCACTTTCAATTACTCCAACCTTCACGTTAATGAAATTCCAGGTCATCTTCTGGAGACACAGGCGCTTTCAGTTGACTTTTCTTTTGGTTATTCTGATGATTTGAATTTATGGTTGAATTTCCTATTTGTACTAAACCTTGTTTTTCCTTCTTTTATTGTATTCTTGTCAGAATTTCAGATATTGGAGTATACATTCTTGATTGAGTATATGTTAGTTACTGCTTAGTTTGGCTGTTTATTATGTCTTTTAATGATGGTTATAGATGTCTGTGCTGTTTTTCTCATCTTGCCCTATGTCAGGAACATGTTGTATTGATCTATTACCATTTTGTTTGTTTAATTTATTAGAGTGAGGCGGTCTCCCGAGATTTGGTAATTTCAAATAAAATTATTTCTAATTCAATGGGACTGGAAACATCAGATGAGAAGGTTCATGGAGATGTTAAGAAAATTGATGATATCTCCTGCTGTTTCGAAGGGATAACTGACATAGCCTTGAACAATAGTTTTCTGAAGAGCTACTTCTACTTTTAAATAAGTGATAAATTTTCTTCAGGTTATTATCTATATTATTATAGTCATTAGGCGCTGCATGCTGTTGCTATCTTATCAGGTTTAACATGGAAGACAGATCCAGTGTCATTTTTATTTCATCAATGGGGAAAACGACCTGCATTTCAACATCCTAGCCGGTTGGTTGATAAGATGACTCTTGGAGTAATGTTCACTAAAATTCAATATCATTTCTTTTGTTTTTGGTAACAATCTAAATCATTCTTCTATTGATTCTGGTTTAATCCTGGATAGTTTTGTGTTAGCATTTTGTTTTTGTTGTGGATAGTGGAGGAAGATGTAAAAAGTTAGCCCTCTCTACTATATATGTATTAGATTAATTTAATTTACATTTAGGTCCTTGTATACATGCATAATCATAAGCATTGATATGAGTTATGATGAGCGGACTCAGAAAATGATAGGGATATTAAAGTCAAGGTGAGGTGGCGATCAAGATTTGGATAGGGTGATGTTTGGTACCTGGTTCTGTTGATCACCCTGCATCAAAGTCCCAAAAACGTGCTTGAGCATCTCTCGAGCTGGATGTTCAGATAGGGCTGATCGATTATAAATCCGATCGATTATAAGGTTACATGTGTGCACTCGATCGGGTAAATCCCCAACAAGCTTAAAGACACTCAACCTTATAAAGCTCTTAGTTTACGATCAGCTGAGTGAAGGTCGAACGAATATAAGGTTGCCTATGTACACTCGACCGAGCAAAACTCGAACGAGCTTTAAGGTACTCAGTCTTATAAAGCGCTTAGCATACGATCGGTCGAGTGAAGGCCGAACGAACATAAGGTCGTCTATGTATGCTCGACCTTGCAAAACCCGAATGAGCTTTAAGGTACTCAGCCTTATAAGGCTCGTAGCATACAATCAGTTGAGCAAAGGCCGAACGCATATAAGGTTGCTTGTGTGCGCTCGCCGGGTAAAGCCCGAGCGAGTTTAAAGGCACTCAGTCTTATAAAACTCTTAGCATATGATCGATCAAACGAATGTTGAACGAACATAAGGTCGCCTATGTACACAAAATCCGAACGAGCTTTAAGGTACTCAATTTTATAAAGCTCTTAGCTTACGATTGGTCGAGTGAAGGTTGAATGAACATAAGGTTGCCTATGTATGCTCGATTGGCTAAAACCCGAACGAACTTTAAGGTACTCAACCTTATAAAGCCCTTAGCATATCATTGCCCGAGCAAAGGCCGAACGGATATAAGGTTGTCTATGTATGCTCGACCGGGCAAAACCCAAACATGCTTTAAGGTACTCAGCCTTATAAAGCTCTTAGCATATGATCGACCGAGCGAAGGTTGAACGAACGTAAGGTTGCTTGTGTGCGCTTGATTGGGCAAAGTCCGAGTGAGCTTAAAGGTACTCAATATATGACCGGCTTAATGACTAGTCGAGATATATTGAACAGAAGATACTCTCAATATACGATCGGCTTAATGACCGGCTGGGATGTATTCAATAGAAGCTATTTTATACGACCAATATATATTTAAGAAAAGGTAGTCTCAATATACGATCGATTTAATAACCGACCGGAATATATTCAATAGAAGGTATTCTCAATATACGACCGATTTAATGGTCGGCTAAAATATGTTCAACAGAAGGTATTCTCTATATACAACCAGCTTAATGGTTGGCTGGGACATATTCAACAGACAAGTTGTCGACAACATTAGAATAGTTTGGCAAACTTGTCGAGGAATATTCTCCCTCGAACCATCCTCATTAATCAACCAGATAAAATGATATAGTCCTTGAGACATGTTATCACAGGCCCCAGTGATAAACGACAAAGGAAGTACATCTGGGGTAGAAAAAAATTCCTGGAAGGATAATTGCACGACGTCTAGGTTGTACTTTTCTCATCTTCTAACAGATTCTAACAAATCGGGGACCATCTCACTATCGTGGAGGTTATGTAAGGTGGTATAAAAAGGAAAATCCTCTCCGCTGACAAAGTACTTAACACAATCATTTGCATTTGATGTCCTACTTTCTGGCATTCTCTACTATTCTTCTTCCACTTTTGAGCGAGGAGACTAACTTGAGCGTCGGAGCGACTAGCAAGGGTTTCCCATCCTGATCTTAGGTCACTAACGCTTTGTTGGATCATCTGACTATGTGCAGGATTGTTGCGGAGTTTTTTCAGATCTTAAGAAAGCTCGCTATTCTTCAGTGATCCGAGCCAGCGCACCATCTCATCACCTTCAGACAAGTAAGTTACATATTCTTGACAATCATCCTTAGCTCAAAGATATATATAAAATTTGATTTTATTACAAATATGTTTAATTCTAATAAGTCTAGGCTTATTAACAAATATGCTACTATCTGGAATTAATAAAAGATGCGGTAATCATTTTAGATGGTAGTTTCTCTTTGGCAACATAAAATTTAACGAATCATGGAAACCTTGGAAATAATCTTGCAAGGAGAAAGGGAATGTCACATAGAGAATATATCTTATAAAGGAGAATTATAATTTGAAGAATAATTTTTTTTTGATTTTTATAGTTTATTGATTTTAGTGCATGAATTTAATTGATGGATTAATTTACTTTATTTTGACTATTCTTATTTAACATTAGTTTGATACGTATATGCTTGATCTTTGAGTTGATCAGTTTATATCCATGCAATTTCAGTTTTTTTTTTTCATATCTTGTAGTTGTACAAACGTGTGTGGTGTATACAATAGGATGATTGACATTTTAATTATTCATATAATGTAGTGTACATACTTGTGTGGTGTGTACAATAGGCATATGCTTATTTTATGTGATACATGACATGTAGTGTATACAAGTGTATAATGTGTACAATAGGAAAATGCTTATGTTAATTGATGCACATCATGTAATGTATGCACATGTATGGTGTGTACCATAGGAAGATGCTTATGATTTGTTATGTATATACCATGTAGTGTACACACGTGTGTCGTGTGTACTATAAGTATTACTATTACTATGCATGAAGCATAGTTGGCACTTGTTGGATCATTTCATACATATAGATATATGTGAGTGTTAGTTTATGATTCTGGATGTACCTATGTTTAACATGCTAGTTATGATTATGGATCATTGCTTAGAGTTCGTATACTCTTGATGATGTAGTTGGTTATTATGTAAGTAACTTTACACTGTGTTGTTGTATGTATATCTTGTGAACTAAATCTCCTACAATTGGATGACCCATTGTGATGTCGAGAGAGTTGACAGTGACCAGTATATTATGTCAACTAAGTCTCATACGAGTGGGTGACCCACTACGATGTTGAGAGAGTTGACAGTGACAATATATCCCCTCAACTAAGTCTCATACGAGTGAGTGACCTATTATGATGTTAAGAAAGTTGACAGTGACCGATCTATCCTTTCAACTAAGTCTCCTACGAGTGGTTGATGATTGCCCCCACTATAATCTTGAGAGAGTTGACAGTGGTTGCGATATATTTGTTATATTGTTTGTAACGACCCGGCTCCTCGGCCCCTTGGGCGGCCCAACTGGCGACCCAACCTTGGTCCCTTGGACGGCCACAATGGCGGCTCAACTAGCGACCCCTGCCGCTCACTTGACTACCAAGATTCATAAACTCTAGTATTTAACCTGGAGGTCTACAGTTCGAATCCTAGGGAAGGCAAAAATCCACTAGCCATGGGTGGGAAGTCCTTGTGAGTAACGGCACGACCGAAGAGTCGTCGGTTGACGACATAAGGGGTCGCCAGTTGGGCCGCCATTGTGGCCGCCCAAGGGACCAAGGTTGGGCCGCCAGTTGGGCCGCCCAAGGGCCCGAGGGGCCGGGTCGTTACAATAAAACTGGCGACCCCTTATGTCGTCGACCGACGACCCTCGGTCGTGCCGTTACTTACTAGGTCTTTCCACCCTTGGCCAGTGGATTTTTGCCTTCCCTAGGATTCGAACTCTAGACCTCCAGGATAAGTACTAGAGTTTATGAATCCTGGTAGTCGAGTGGCGCTCACTTGGCTACCAGGATTCATAAACTCTAGTACTTATCCTAGAGGTTTAGAGTTTGAATCCTGGGGAAGACAAAAATCCACTGGCCAGAGGTGGGAAGACCTAGTTAGTAACGGCATGATCGAGGGTCGTCGGTCGACGACATAAGGGGTCGTCAGTTGGGCCGCAGATGGGCCGCCCAAGGGGCCGAGGGGTCGGGTCGTTACATTGTTCTTCTTGAGTTGTTATACCCTAGGCTGATCACGGGGTATCCGTGATAGAGTGATCTCCCGCAGTTTGTAGCTAGATAGTTATATCTTGTCTGTCCACGGGTTATTTATGGTAGAGCAATCTCTTGTTATTTTGAACTATCCATAGGTTATCTGTAGGGTGATCTCTCGAAGTTCATAGCTAAATAGCTAGATGTCTTGATCATTTATAGTTTTATGAAGGAGCGTTGCTCCCATGTATAATGTATTACTTATGATGGAGCGTTACTCTCACCTATTGATGTAGGTCCTTATACTTGTATAACCATAAGCATATTCTTGACAATCATCCTAAAGTAGCTCAAAGATATATAAAATTTTATCTTATTACAAATATGTTCAATTCTAGGAAGTCTAGGCTTATTAGCGAATATGCTACTAACTGGAATTAATAAAAGATGCGATAATCTTTTTAGATTGTAGTTTCTCTCCAGTAACATCAAATTTAATGAATCATGGAAACCTCAAAAATAATCTCATAAGGAGAAAGGGAATGTTACACAGAGAATACATCTCATGAAGGGGAATAGTAATATAATTTGAAGAATAATCCTACCATTGACCCACAATCAAGAAAAGATAGTCCCATAATCAAAACTTCAAAACTTTGTGACAAATATATATTGGACAACAATTAAGTATGTTTCGAATGTTTATGAGAAGAGTCGTTCTCTCACTGATCCAACGGGTAATCTATTATATTTTTCCCTAGTGAGTTGATAAATGGGCCAAGGCCTTAATAATTCTTTGGAATCGCGGCCAGCAGGCGAAGAGAGGAGAGATTGAGGAAGACAGCGACGATGAGCGGCGCCGGCTCTCCGGACTTCTTCTGAAGTTAAGCGCAACGCCTCGGTTACGTCACCTGATCTTCCTTCCAGGTATCGACTCCGTTCCTTCAAGTCCAGCCTCCATCATCTTCCTCTCCCCGTGCTACGAAAGATGGCCGATTTGACCGCACGGAATCGATTTCAGATGTGCTCGCCCTCGCATTTCTCCAGTTTGAACCCCTCTGCCGAGGAGTTCGTTCCCCCCTCCTTACTATCGTCGGGTCTCTTGGCCATGCTTATTCTATTCTGGACAGGAGCGCGATCACGGTCCCTTGATCCGGATTTAATCTTCTGTAGTTGGAGGAAAAGGGAAACCTACTTGTCGTAATTGATTTTTTTTTTCTTTTCCGCAGAGAAAGTACAGTTTGCTTGAGATGCGTAATAGGTTCGACAGAATTCCAATGGCTCAATACGGAGAGTCTATCAGGAGGTCTGTCTTTGTTTCTAATCTTCACCAGAAGGTATGCAGGGCGTAACTTCATACCTCGTAATCTTGTACGCGTTTTATATTTTTCTGACTGTATCCAACAATATGTTACGGGAGTGAGATGGTAGCTTGAATGAATAGTCTTGTATTTTTCTGACTCTAGTTACTTTCGTTGTCTTAGGTTACTGAAGAGCAGCTTGTTGAATCATTTAGATGTTGCGGGAAACTAAGTTCCTCAATTGCACTAAGACAATAAGTTACTATATCTGTTGCCTCGCTCTTTCAGGATTACATTCACTGGAAACTAATTATTATACCCTGGCTATATGAATTTACATCGTTGATTTCATCCATTTTGACAGAGACTAGATGACTATGTACTTGACTCTTAGAACAACTAAAAAAGTAATTTGTTTGCATATTGTGATCAGAAGAAATGTATGCTTATTGTCCTAACAATACATGCTTCTGTGCGCCTCCTAAAAATCTCAAGACTAAGTTCAAGTTGAGGCTCGCACCATGTTAGAGCTTTCTCAACAAGTACAAAGTACAACGGATGTAGGAGCTTTGTGTTCACTTTGTGTTTCAATAATCTTGATTTTATTCTTGGAAAATAAAGGGCCGTATATAACCGATCCGAACTTGGATACAAAGCCAAATATCGATTCAGATCTTACTTGTCTTTACTAAATCAAACTAATAGAAATCTAGTCCAAGCATGAGTCTTTAACTCGAACTTGACTAATAAAGTTGGACTTAATTAATATTGGATCCATAATGATCAAATCATTACCTTGATAGATTTTATTGAGGTTATGATCTAGGAGAATTCAATAGAAAGACCATCTTTATTATTAGATAGATTTGCTTGATTGCCTGATTTACTGCTTTCCTTATTGCTGCCTAGATTAGGATTATTAGATAAAAACTTAAAGTATAACTTAAATATTAATCAATTCCTAGATTTCAAATTATAAACATCTCAAAAAAAAATTTATAAGGATTAATCTAGAAATGGGTGAGATGTAAGGATTAATCTATTAATTTACTTAACCTAACTCAAACTAATCAAATACTTAACCAAACTCATTCTTTTTTCAAAATTTAAATCTAATTATTTTTCAAAACTTAATTCATATTTTTAATTAATTTCTCAACTTGATTAATTTTCTTATATTAATGAACTTAAACTTTAAATCAATTTAAAAGTTAAGATTAATTTAACTCTATCTTACACGAACTCATAAAGTTTATGTTTTATATATAGAATGAGTGAGATGGAAAATAATTAGCTGAAATCAATCTATGCATTTAAAAATCTACTTAAGTTGGTTCCAAATTGAGTACTTTATTGGTAAAAAATAATGATTTGAATTAATGGATGTTGTATAGTAGGTGTTTCAAACATATGACGGGAGACAGATTGAAATTCACAAAATTAAAAATCAAGAACTTAGGCTATTTTACATTTGACAACAATGGAAAACTTAAAGTAATCAAAATAAATAATATCGAGCTAAGTTCAAATTTTATTATTCGAAAAGTTCTACTAGTAAATAAGTTTAAGTTTAACTTACTGGGATTTAATTATATGACTAATTCTTTAGCTGGGATTATCATTCCCCCTATATTTATTCTTTTTCTTTAGAAAACATTAATATCACGATGGATGAAACCTAACATTGAGAAAAAAAGTACATGATCAGCATATCATGAGTCACCTATTTTGAATGTTCATACAAGCAAAGATTAAATTTTAATTGGTCTGGTATATACAACTTAGTCTGATGGAGTGCTGGTACTAGAAAAGGTTTTGCGCTAACTGGTACCTATATATTTTTACCACAGGATCATACAGGTTGGTATAATGGATGATATCCCAGTACATATTCTATGAACTACTTGTAGTGACTGTGGACTCAAATTTCAAAAAATTCCTTGCAAGTTATTGCTGCTTTCTGTTTTGGTGACTAGTTAGGATAGGTGATTCATGCCAATTGTGTGTCCAGTGTACAGACAGAGAAAAGCACATCTCAGACTGTGCAATGAACTTGAGTCATCATATTTGACTGGCATTTAAAACTCTGTTCTGAAGTTGTTTAACTTTTTGTTGTCTCTTTCAACATGGACAGCTAATGTGTTTTCTAACGCTTAGTTTGTTGTAGGCCATGATCTACTGAAAAGTTGCTACTTGTACTCCAGAATCTGCAAATTTGACATACACCAGTACTTACATATCTTTTAATCTTTTTTATTGTTAAGCATTTTGATTTGTTTGTTATATATTTTGTTGTTTAAGTATAATCATTGCACACACAAGATTTTGGTGGTCTGCTCATTTATATTTGCAAATGTGTAATGACATTTACAATACATTGGCAGGCTAAGGCCTCTGGCAGAACAGCTGAAGACTGTGGTATAAATGGTGATGAAACTGGTGTATGTGATTTTTCTCATTATAAATCCATCCCTCCATCTCTGTTAAGAATGACATGACCTAACCTCTTTTGTTTAAAATCAGGCTTTGATCCTTGAAAACTATGACAAGATTCTTAGCTCTTGCAACGCTTTGGATTTTCATGATTTCATTAGCTCATCTGTGAAGTTACTTGCTGATTTCCCTGAAGGTCATTATGTGCACTTAATGCTAATAGTATCCAAGCATACTCTGGTTAATGTTATATGAAATTAACTTAATATTTGTGAATATTCAGTGTACAATGAGTGTTTGAGCACTTGGAAGGCAATTGTTATAGATGAATTTCAGGATACAAGTTCATTGCAGTATGGCCTCTTAAGGATTTTAGCTTCTCATAATCGTGTAAAAATTATTGGTGATGAAGATCAGGTTTGCTTATTTTCTTCTGGTTTTCTTTACTTCTACTCTTATTTTTGAGATACATGTTTCTGATATGATCAAAGCTGTTATTCTCTTTCAAAGCCAGATATTTGTATTTCTTCATGTTTCTTACTATTTCTGTTTTTAACTGCATCCAGTCCATATTCAGTTTTAATGGTGCTGTCAAAGAAACTTTCCTACTGTCAAAGAGGTTTTGTGCCTTTGATTTTGCTATTTCTAGTCTTAAAAATATTTGACTCTTCATGAATGCTAGCATTTGACTTCCGTGTGAAGGTCCTAATTTCTTATTTGGACTGTAACTGATTACAGGTTAGATTGAAGAAGAATTACCGCTCTACCAAGTGCATTGTTGAGGTAGTTTCTGCTCTCATACTGAACAATAATAAACGTTGCTGTATTAAACAAATTGTGATTGATAATTCCTGTGGAAGCAAGGTATACTTGTTATGTAATAAGCATATTGATGAAGATATACTTAATAAGCTATAAAATGAGTGATCAAAATGGAGTGAAGCATTTGGAGTCGTTTGTGATAATCATGTCCTCAGACACTGAAATTAAAGTTTTATAAGATTGTGATTTGACTAGCGATACTCTGTTGAGGAGTGTTGGGATGTGGAAAAACAACATATTCAACAAGCTATTATAGCAGAGACGAGAAGGTTGAAATGGATGCGAGGAGTTCTTAAGAATAAATAAAGAGATGATATATACATTGATGCGGATGCAGCTTGGGGCGTAGGAGTGATTAGGGAGAAAGAGAGGGGCTGTTCAGTCTTTTGCAGGATTAGGGCTTTGAGTTTATAAGACGCACTGTTCATTGAGAAGGAAGGGGGGAGAGGACTTTTTGGCTTCGTGCTGTAGTTTGGGGCCGCCGCCACCATGAACAGAGGAAGGGACTTTTTCTTGGTCCCTCGCCGCCGTCGGCGGATGGACGCCTCTCTCTCTCATGCATGCCACTGCCCTCCCTCGATGATGCCGCCTCCTCCTCCTTCAGGAGATCCAAGTGCCCTGGCCGCGAGCCTTCATCCTCCTCCTCCACCGTCGCCGGCGTCGCCACGCCCCCCTTCGACCTCAATAACAACTGGAGGCCGAACCTCCTGCCACCTCTGCTTCCCCTTCCGTCGAGGAGTCAGCCTTGGACGGCGGCTCCCTTGGCGAGGAATCTCGCGGACTTCGCCTCCTCGGCCTCCTTCTCCGCTGCGTTGAGACTGTCGCCGCTAACCAGCTCTCCGAGGGCCATGAACTCCTGCCCGAGACCTCTGAGCTCGCCTCCCCTTTCGGCTCCTCCCCCGAGCGAGTAGCTGCCTACTTCGCCCGGCGCCCTCCGCGCTAATATCGTCAGTTGCGTCCTTAACGCTTACTCCCCGCTCGCTGCCACAGCCACCGAGCCCAGCGGCCATTGCCGCCGCCGCTGCCCTCCGATGCCACATCCATCGTTGGCCGACTCACGACCTCCATGGCTGGTATTGTGCTTTGTGTGTTGTGTTCCGGCATCGAGCCGCTTAGTTATTGGTATTATTCGGCCTGCGTGCCGTATGTCGGCTTGCGAGCCGTTGTGGTATTCTGGCCTAGGTGCCGTTGTCATGTCTCGGCCTGCATGCCGCCTTCTGGATCCATGTTGCACCAGATTCCATGTTGTCGCCCCCAGATCCGACTCCTTAGCTGGTTCATATTCATCTACTCATTCGGGGCCATGACGGCTCGATCAGCAGCGCGACCAACTCACCGATCCATCCGAGGGCGCCCCTCCGGGGCGAGGTACGTCATCGTACTCGTCTTGTATTTATTTAGTTCTATCATTAGTCAGCTACTTATATATTCGTGGGACCCGCCTCGAGCATCGGGGTACCAGAGACCGGGGCAAGTAGTGTTCACTAAAGGACATCGGACGACTTGGTCAATGCAGGAGACAGCCCAACATCCGGGTCATTGAGATGCGGTCAACATTCCAGACACGTCACACCGGCAGGTTCGTCTTCTCAGCTTCCCGACAGGAACATACATGTTCAAAGATGATCGATGAATTGTCTTGTTGGAAGAGTGAAATTATTAGAATGAAAGATGTAAGTGGTGGTAGACCAACATCAATATTTGTTAATGTAGAAAAATAATTTAATTAATTAGAATATTGCATTGCATGGATTTCAATGGGGTGATAAGATTCATGCAATGTATGTACTCCCAAAGAGGAAATGATTATGATGATATTTGATATAAAGTGTTGATGTCACTGTTTGAAGTATGCTGCTTAACAGTATTCAGGTTTCTATTAAGGAATGGCGCAACGAAGATGCACAATGTGCATTTGTCATTGACAAAATTTTAGAGATGACATCACATGACTCAATGCTGACGTCTCCTTTGGCAATGTTGCGATTCTTTACCGGAGACAAGTAAGTTATTGCATACGATGCTATAACCAATTTGTTTATTCTGCTTACTCATGTGACATCAAATAATGCAGGTCTCTGGAAAAGCATCCCAAGCATGTTTGCAAGACAGGAGAATACCTTTTAATACTCATGGGGTTGCCTTTTATCGGAAAAAGGGTGGCTTTCTGTTTTCGTGCAGAATTTTTGCTTGCGCCTTAATTATATTTGCATCTTGTAATTGCTTGTTAGGTCATGGGAGCTGTGAGTGCTGGTCTCTTAACTTGCTCTACTATTGAGTTTTGTTATTTCATGAGGATAATCTAGTTTATGCTGTTACATCTTCATGCTGTTACATCTTCGTTTTAGTGATTAGGCTTTTACTTCTTATCGTATGCTTGTAGGTTATTGCAACACATGATGAAGCTTCTTCAAGCAGTTATTAACTCTAAGTAGGCTCATCAGTTAGTAACATCATCTTATTTTGCAGAAATTAGCTAAGATTGACAAGTTGTGTCAGTTGTAATGCTAGAATAAGAATAGGTATTCACTTTTCCATTACATTCCCTGCTAAAAGAAACAACACATGAATCAAGTTGACCATAAAAATTTATTACTAGTTTCGAAATATCTTTGAGTTTTCTCTTCATACTGCAAATATATGCATCCTGACTGCATCTTATAGAGTAAGTTGATCTCTTATCTCATTATTGGAAGCTCTCTTCTTGGGCCATGGCATGTGTAATATTGCCATTGCAAGTGAATTAGTAGGTAAACTTCAGAATCCTAGGCTCTCTTGAATGGGATGAACTTAATTACTTTGCCTTTTATGTTTATTATTATAATTTTTGTGCTACTCCGAAATTGTGTTAATGAAGACATTGCACATCAGGTAACAAAAGCTATTATGGCATTACTGAGAACAACATTGCCTGATTGTGATGTTAGTCCATTTCGGCTTTCCTTCAAGGCACTTTTTCCTGGTGATTTGCAGTTGTCTTCAGTTTAGGCACTCAACTTCTCAATTGAGCAACCTGAGTGACTAACATGGTGACGTACATGTTGTTGATTATGTTGAAAGGATTTCCTCAGCAAGAAAATGTAGCTTTTTGGCATCTGCAAAAGACATTTTTCATGCAAAAGTTTCTTGTACTTTCAAAAGGTTTTTTGTTCTCGACCTCCTTTATATTCTTTAGACTTAATTTTATGATTTGTATAGTACATGCTATATTTATGATCTTGTCATTTTTAGTTGAGCTGATAACATTTTTTGCAATTTATTCCGGGGAAGGAGGTATCTTCACTTCACTAGCAAGTTCCTTTGGCTAATTTGGCAAGCTCTTATTTTTTATATCTCTGCATTTTTTTCAATCACGTTGCTGTGCTAATGGTTTATGAGGATCTATACCACAATCATTGAAAGGAATGCATTGTGAAATCATAGTTATGACATCATGCTCGTGAAGTCTTAGTTCCTCTTCCATAGGATTCTGTTGGTCTTAAGGTTAACTTCATCATGGGTTGATAACTTGGAACTTTCAGCTGAGGTCTTTTTTAACTTGATTAGTAGTATAATTCAGTGTTTTTATGATCCTGCATATAATAAAATTATATTTGTTCTCTATAACAACTGCTTCCTCTTAATTTGGAAATAATATTTAGGTTGTTACATAGTGGTTTGCTATATTTGGTCAATGCCATTTAAGTTGTCCATATAAGAGATACATATGATATTTATTTGACCTATTCTCCTTCACCTACAAGAAAGAAGCAACTACAGTTTTCCCCCCTTATTTCTGGATGGGTGATGTACAATCAATGAGTTGTCAATGTTGTCCCTGTTGTTCCAATTAACTTTGTGATGAAATTTGCTAATTCCATCGACATCACATGGAAGACCTTCAGATTCATGCCTCTGCTCATCTACTAATTATTATGTTAATTGTTTTACTTACGTTGAACATTCTATGGTTCCAATTCTTCCTGTGTTTTCGTTTACAAGGTCTCAACTTACTCAAGGATGCAAAGTATTATTTTCACTTGATATGATCTCCACGCTTGAAAGAAGAGTAAGAAATAATGAATATTGATACTACTGCTTTGTTATCTTGGTGTTTACTTTTACAATGTTCTTAATATTTGTTCCTAGATGAAATTTCTATCTTGGTTCTTAGCTGTATGCGCCAACAGGAGTGTTTGGTTGGTAAATAACCTTGGTTGGTATTGCCGTTGATGTATTTCTATTAAAAGGACTTGATAAGAACATCTTGAGAAGAGCCATTTATGAAATTTTAGCTTAAATATCATTCTTTCAGTCATATCAAACAAGGCAAAACAGGTAATCAAAGAGCTAAGAGTGGGGTGTTTCATCACAAACTTCTGTTCTATTCACTCATTTTTATCATCGAGCCATGTTAATTTCAACTGTTTGGGTTTTAGCTACATGGATCTTATCTCCATTGAATAAATTATATCACTAGTAACTTTGAGATCTGTTATTTGATTTTTTAGTTCCTTAACTATAGTCTTAGTCCCTGGTTTTCCTCTACTCCTTTAACCTTAACTCTGATTGAGGAACCTGAAGAATTTTATATGTAATTGTGTGCCTTAGAAGCTGCGTGTACCATCTTAACCTATTTCAGCCACGCCTAGTAGCTTTCAAATCATCATACTATTCACTTGCCGTATTATTCTTAATTAGGGTGACATTATAATTTGTTAGTTCTTGTTTGATGTATCAACTTTTCTATTTTAATTCATTTATGTTAAGAGGTAGGTTAATTTTTATTCATCAAATAAGACTACAACCAATGACTATCTAACTTTTAGGCCTAACTAATTAATGGGAAAAAAAACTATAGTTTTCATAACAATAAAAAATCCTCTTCTTTTCTCATTTTCACTTCTCTCTTTCGATCACGTGATTGCTTTCCAAGGCACATCACGCCATATTCCATTATCCGTCTCTTATAGTTCTTTGCCAACAGTTTTGTAGGTTTCTACCAAATTTTCCTTTAGAATGATCAGTCTCTTTTATTTTTAGTATTGTTACTAGAATTTTTATTTATTTATTTATTTATGCGATACCAAAAGGAAACATCTTCATGTTCCAAGGAACATTACAATTTGTCCTTTCTATCTGAGATGGTTCTCTTTAGTCAGTTTGGATAGAGGATTACTCATTTCAGTTGAAACTTAGTAGTTAATATTTTATATAATTCTTTTTCTTTGATTAATTTATAATTTGATGCTATCTTCATCCTGTTTGGAAAGTTCAATCTCAATGGTCATCTCTTCTGTAGCAAATATGTTACCTCAGGTTCAGTTTAATATCATTTCCAAGATTACTTTAGTTTTATTTTTCTTGTAATTCCTTTTCACTTAATTATTGGTAGGAACTGCTTTCTTTCTGAGGCAGTCTGTCCCCTTTGGAACTTGTGGCTAAAATCTTGTCACATTGCATTGTAGTTTTTTCATCACTGAATACCATCTAATTTGACATAGGTGACTCTGAATTTGTTATCATGACCATTACTGGAATCTTTGTTTTATTGGTCATCAATGTATTTCTCACACTATTGATAGGACTTGGTGTCAAGATAAGGTTGTTCTTTTGTGATTCTTGGTGTTTAGGTTCTGTTAAATAAATTCCACTTTGCTTGCAAGGTTAATGGCACGAGATGTACAAATATTAAACTGTTACTCATGGTTAACAGATATGAAAACAAGAACCTCAAACTTCAAACAGATGTAGGTAGTTTTGCACACTTCAAACAATTTTTACATGGCATCAAGTGGTTCAGTCAATTGCCAAGTATATATTATTGAAGAATATGTGATGAATCTGTATCATGATATTTCTGGGAAGCATTTAACCTTGTTGCTCTTGTCCTGAATGGAGAAGATTCTCACATTTAGTGTAATGTGGGGATGCCTTGTGGTCAAGACCAAAAAGGAAAAAAAAAAATTAAGAATATGCTAATTTGTGTGTTTCTTACTAATATAACTTGAGTGTCATTTGTTCAAATATTACATATCCATAGATGTTTTTGTTTTATTTGTGATGAAAATATATGAAGCAAGTGTTGTAATTGCAATATGGTAAACTTGACAAGCTTTTGCCAATCTCTTTTTGATGCATGGTTTGAAATTTGTACAGGGCGATAGTCAAAACTTATTGTTTTGATAAATTTCTAAAACTACGCAAAACTACTTGGCACAGGTAATTTATCTTGTGTTGTATCAATTATATTGACTTGTTTAATGTCATACTAACATTCAACACCTCTTGACATGTGACAAACTACATCAAGTTGAAGTGATGTTCGTATGTTTTTTTAGCTTTTGTTCATGCAATAAAATGTTAAAATCGTACAATTTTATAGAGTTAGAAATATAGATGTGTTATTTTCTTATTCTTCTTTTTCATCTTCTTCCTCCCAATTCTCCACCTACGTCTAAACATAAATACGGCCGAATCACTATCATTCTAGTCAAAGTCTAAGGGAGTGCTTGGTTGAAGGGAATGGAAATGAGGAATGGGAAAGGGATTGAAAGTTAGTGTTTGGAATGTTAATATTTGGAATGGGAATGGTGGGGCCCACGGATTCAAACCCCCAAATATGGGATTTGGCCATTACCAAGTAAAATGGGGGAATGGGAATGGTGGGGTCCACGGATTCAAAACTCCTCATTCCCATTCTTACTTCAATGAATCTCATTCCTAATCCCATTCTCTTCCACAAACCAAGCACCCCCTAAAACTCTAGTATGGTTGTCGAGATTTTGAACCTTGATTGAAATAAATCTCGGAGTCATCATGTTAACATTCATATAAAAAGCTGTCATTTAATTTTCTTTTGACGTGATTTTGCTTGAAAAACGAGATATTTTATGTTTTTCAGAAATGTCTTCTTGAAAAACGTGCGATAGTTGATGCAGGTGGTGGGAAGTTCTTGAATGAGGACAATGACCTAAGATCAGTAAGTGATTTTGTTGCATGTTAATCTCTTGGTATACATTAAGGCTTAAGCTATACATTATGCGACAGCTAAACCTTCCCAATGATTCTGCTATTCATTGATTAGTGCATTATGGCATTTAGCATAATCCAATATGTTGTAACTTGACTATTTAGAAAGATCTTGTTTATCTAGTGATTTTACATGACGCATGATAATCTTGACTGTTTGCAATATATAAACATGCTGCATATGTACATATGTAGCTTATGTACTGATTCTAATCTAAGAACGTAACTTTGTGGAATTAAATATTTCAAGTTGATTTTCAAATAAAATGATAGTGGTGATGCTGATAATCATTCCTTGAAATTGATAAACCCTAAATGGTTGTAAATTCTGGTTATTTCCTTTTATTAGAATTTTGTTAAAACAAATTGTTCACGTAATGGGAACTATGTAGCGATGAATCTACAAATGTTTTCTTTTGTTGCAACCTTTGTTCTATTCCCCCTTAGGCCAAGAAAATTGAGGGCACCATTTGTTAGTTGTGAATGAAAGATTTTCTTGCGACTTAAATCTGCAAGGTTTTCAAACTAACTAATTTGTAAGGTATTACACAAAATTCTCTGCATGGATTTTAAAGCTTATGCGAGCAATATGCCGTTGAGTCACAACATAACAGATGATCCATTATTATTATTTTAAAAAATAATTATATTGCTAATAATATCATGGCATGAAAAAATAAGTTCACATATACTATATACTGCATCCAATTAGTCAACTTCGTCAACTTATAAACAAAAATTTAAACCGCCATAAATAATTTTCAACATCATGTAAATATGTTGTAAAAGAATCTAAGCGATATAGATAATACACAAAAAAAAATAAAAAAACATAAATCAATGATTCATGTCAATGAACCATGACTTAGAATCTATCCATCTAGATTGTTCTAGCCTGAATGATTCTTGTGCGATTGGAATATTTTCAAAACAATGCCTCTATGTCACCTTTTTTTTTTTAATCCTTAGTTTATCTCTAAAATTATGAATTATGCTTGAATATATTTGTGGCTATTCTCCTAGGATACAGATACAGATAAACAAAGTGCATACTTACACTGTTAAACCTAGAGATAAAGAATGCATGCAAAGGAACTAAAATCATGCACAACTCAATTTATATTGTACTTTTCTTGTGTTTATCTAATATGTGCTTACAGTTTGTTTGCTTTTACTGAAAATTAGTCATTAGCAGGTAGTTCAATATTTCATGGACGTTGTGTCAGTTTGATTTCTTGTTCATGCATTTTACTAATTCAGTGCAAGGTTCTAAAATTCGATTCGCTAGATGTTAGTTGGGCGTTGGACCAATGCCTAGCACTTAGGCCACCAAGACGGGGACTAGGTACTGTTAGACGGATTTTACGATATCAACATAAATTATATAATAAATTATATTTTATAATTTCAACACAATAACATCTAATTAAAATAAGTTTAAAATTATACAACTGATAAAATATTATAAATTTATTTTACTTCTTTTCCATAATTTTTAACAATTTTTTCTTTATCGAATACAAACTCAATACATCGTGATCCTTCTCTTCTTCTTTGAATGTAAAATCATTCTCGTGAAGCTGTCACTCCATAGCTTCTTTAGAGTTGTAGAATTTCATCTATTTTAGTTGCTTCATAACCATTTATCAAGTGTCCCGAAACTTAATTCAACCTCATCATCTTCGCCACCCTCCACAATCCACCCTTTTGTATTTGAAACATCTTTTGCAAGGACATTAACATTCCTTTCTTTTTTTTTTGTTCAACAATCTAGCATTAAAATAAATAAATACTAGATTGTTCAACTGTTGATATCTAATCTATTTCTTTTCTTGTTGGATCAGAAAGGTTATATATTTTTTTTTTTTAATTGGACTTTAAATTTAAAAGCCTAATCTAAAAAAAATATAAAAATCCTACACTATTTTCGTAGTGTCTAGATGATTCAACTGATTAGTCAGCACCTAAGGCCACCTAATCCTGTCTAGGCGCCAAGGTCACCTAGGTTGGTCGACTAGCATATTTTCGATACAGTTAGCTGACGTCTAGCGCTTAGGCGATCGCTTAGGTCGATTTTTAGAACACTGTTTCAGAGGATTAAAACATTAGCCAAGAAAAAGGTGGAAGAGGAAAGAAGTTCCATTGTGAATAAGATTTTAGTCCCATATTGGGAGTTTTAAGGCATATTGATTAGTTTATATTGTTTCATATGCATTGGTGATGTGAACAAATGCAGCGGGAGAGACTCTCTCTCACACGTGGGTGCGCATAGGGTGTAAATACAAGATTCGGATTGCACTGAATCAAGTTGATTAGTGTGCGAACACGACCTACGCGCGTCGAATGCCGTACAGGTCGGGACAAAATTTGTCCAAGTGGAACAACTAATATTTTGTCACATAAATCTTTTGTTGTTTGTGTAACGGATGCATTAAATTAACGATTAATGCAGAATGAAACATTGGCGTTTCATATCTCGACAAATAATGATCATTAATCGATCATTAACGTTGTTGTTGATCTGAACTCCTATATAAGGAGGTTGCGATCATATGGTAAAAGGTTACACACATGAAAAGTTGAAGCTCTCCACCTACATTTCCCTCCAACTCTATCGTGCATTTTTTACTCAGTGGAGTACCCATGATAGTAGTCCGGTACCACTCAGTTCGTCGTGACCGCCAGTGCTTGGTGCACACCATGGTTAATCGTTGTATCCTAGGAAACAGACGATCTAAGGAAGCCTCGAAGCATAACTGAAGGTGGGGTGAATCTGTTTCAAGGAAATTGCGTTCATTGTAGGCCTCAATTCATTCAACTCACTTGTCCAGTCGCTTTCTATGCTTCGCTCGGCTGATCACTTCGCTTAGTTGTTCGCCCGCCCGGTCGCTCGGTAGAAGCCTTCGACTCGCTTGGCAGCAACTTGGTTGGTAAAAGCCTTTGGCTCGCTCTGTAGAAGCTCGCTCAGCCTTTGCCCGGTTGGCCTCAAGCTCACTCAATCTCTTCGTCCGTTCGACCTTCAGCCCGCTCGGCCTTTCGCACGACTGCTACAAGCTCCCTCCACTTATCTGCCCGACCGACCTTCTGCTTGCTCGACCTCTAGTCCAACCGACATCCAACTCGCTCGGACTATCTACTCGGTCAACCTTCTGCTTGCTCGGCCTCTAGTCCGACTGACGTCCAGCTTGCTCGGCCTATTTGCCATGCCAACCTTCCATTCGCTTGGTCGCCCATCCTCTCGCTCGATCGCTCGGTCTTTTTGCTCACCCAACCGGCAGTAAGTCTACTCGGCCTCTCCACTGCATGCTTGTCCGACCGCACACTCGCTCGGCCACTACGCCCGGCCAGCCTCAATCTCGCTCGGGAGCTAGCCCTGTGCAGCCTTCGTTCGACACTTTGAGATATCAACCCCTGTTGGTAGTCTGAGATTATCATCTCAAGTCGTCTTGAAAGATAAATTGAATTTAAATTTATACAATTAAATTTGGCTAAACATCCAAAAATTTCTAGCAACATATTGTTTTGTCTATTAATCTTGAAACAAACTCAATTCTGTTGAGATGACCATAGAACAAAATGTTGAGGTGCAACAAACTGAACACATGAGCTTCCCAATTAGAACTGTGTCAATTTATCATGGGGAAAAAATCAGAGAAGTTCAGTGGATTGAATTTCAAGAGGTGGTAACAATAGTTGCTCTTCTACCTAACCACGCTCAATCTGACTTGGTTCTTGACTGAGGATCCTTCCAAGCGTGCTGAGGATGCTGATGCACAGACCATCAATGCATTGGAAGCATGAACTCATTTTGAGTTCTTTTGCCGAAACTACATTCTCAATTGTTTTGCCGACTCGCTATACGTTGTGTATAGCACGAAGAGAACGGCTAAGAAGATATGAGAGTCCTTGGACAAGAAGTATAAGACGGAGGATGCAGAGACCAAGAAGTTCATCGTGGGTCAATTCTTGAACTACGAGATTGTTGACTCCAAGACAGTGATCAGTCAAGTCCAGGAGTTTCAGGTGATCTTGCACGAGATCCATTCAGAAGGGATGATTCTAAGTAAAACCTTTCATGTGTCTGTTATCATTGGGAAGTTGCCTCCCGGCTGGAAGGATTTCAAGAACTATCTGAAGCACAAGCGGAAAGAGATGAATGTGGAGGAACTCATCGTTAGACTTCGTATTGAAAAAGACAACAAGAGTTCTGAGAGAAAGTTGTTCTCTCAGGCTACTATGAAAGTCAACGTGGTCGAGCATGGTCAAAGCTCGAAATCGAAGAATCCCAAGTTTTCCAAGATGGGACCCAGAGGAGGTGTCAGTAAGAATAAATTCTCTGGGAAATGCTTCAACTATGACCGAGTGGGTCACAAATCTTCGGAGTACAGAAAGTCGAAGAAGCAGGAGGTCAACCTAAACGAGAGACCAGAAATGAACGACCTCTGCGCTGTGGTCTTTGAGTTGAACCTAGTGGGTTCAAACCTGCGGCAATGGTGAATTGATACTGGAGCCACCAAACATGTCTGCTGCAATAAGGAACTGCTCCATAACTTTGAAGAAGTCAGTGGAGACAAGTCTTTTATGGGGAAATCAACAACCTCGGACATCATGGGCCAAGGAAATGTGGTGCTGAAGATGACTTCGGGCAAGAACCTAATTCTAAACAACGTGTTATATGTTTTGGAGATGTGAAAGAATCTAGTGTTCGGATCAATGTTAAACAAGAATGACTTTTGCATTATTTTTGAGTCAGACAGAGTTATACTGTCTAAGAATGGAATGTTTATAGAGAGAGGCTATGTATCTAATTTGCTGTTTAAGCTCAATATAATGGCGATTAGACCTAAGATAAATTAAAATGAAAGTTCTTCCACTTATATGCTTCAGTTTTCGTGTTTGTGGCATGGTAGACTAGGACATGTTAACTACGATGTATTACGTAGATTAATAAATATGTAAAGTATACCTACATTTCACCTTGACCTAAAACATAAGTGTGAGATTTATGTTGAAGCGAAAATGACAAGGTCATCTTTTTAACATGTTGAGAAAAGCAATGAACCACTCGGACTAATCCATACCAACGTGTGCGACTTTAAAGGTACACCAACACGTGGTGGGAAAAATACTTCATCACTTTTGTAGATGATAACATAAAATATTGTTATGTGTATTTTCTCAAAAGTAACAATGAAGCTATTGATAATTTGTTTTCTATAAAAATGAAATTGAAAACCAACTTAATAGAAAGATTAAGGTGGTTCGAAGTGATCGAGACGGTGAATATGTATCAATGTTCACTGAGTTGTGTGCTGAACATGGGATCAGACACGAAAGAACAGCTCTGTATACTCCTTAGAGCATCTGCAACGCTCTATTAATAGAGCCTGTTAATATCTACGTGGAAGCACTGTGCATGTACTGTAGCATTAACGCGTTCAATTCTTTGAACGCGTTAATGCTACCAATTGAGAAAAACGTATATATATATTAATAATATATTACCATTAACGCATCACGCGTTAATGGCATTGCAGTTGCTCTTAGCAAAATGGAGTTGATGAGTAGAAAAAGCGAACTCTAAAGAAGATGATGAATGCTCTTCTATCGAGCTCTGGACTGTCAGAGTTCATGTAGGGAGAAGTTGTGCTAACAGCTAATTACCTTTTAAATAAGGTATTCCAAAAGAAAATAGATAAGAGCTCTTATGAGTTGTGGAATGGAAAACAACCATCCTATAAATATTACGAATTTGGAGGTGTCTTGCCAAAGTTTTGATACCTGATCCGAAAAGGATTAAGATAGGACCAAAGACTATTGATTGCATATTTATTGGATATGTACAAAACAACAGTGCGTATCGATTTTGTATGTATGAGTCACACATACCTTAGATACACAAGAAACAGTAAGCTCAGATTTTATTAGATTTTATTAGATTTTATGTTGGAAAGTGAGCTCCGGAGTTACTCAGAAACAGTAAGCTCGTCTGATGGATCACACTGGAGAGAGACAATTGCATCTAAGATAGAATCTATCTTACAAAATCACACTTGGGAACTTGTGGATTTTCCTTCGGGAAGTAAACCACTAGGTTGCAAGTGAATCTTCAAGAAGAAAATGAAGTCAGATACACAATTGACAAGTATAAACTCATATTAGTAATCAAAGGATATTGATAACAAGAATACCTCGATTATTTTGATACGTATTCTCCGGTGTCGAGAATAACTTGCATTAGAGTATTGTTGACTATCGTCACTCTATGGAATCTCGAAATATATCAAATAAATGTAAAGAGAGTCTTTTTAAATGGGGATTTAGAAGAGGAAATTTATATGGACCAGCCTGAGGGGTTTCTGTGCTTGGACAGGAAAACAAGGTTTGTAAATTAGTGAACTCATTATATGGCTTGAAACAAGCACCAAAACAGTGACATGAGAAATTTGATAATGCCATGAAGGTATGTGGATTCAAAAATAATGAATGTGATAAATCTGTCTACATGAAAGTCAAATGACTATGTCATTTTATGCCTCTATGTAAACAATATATTTATTATTGAGAGTAATGATAAGATAATCTAATCCACTAGAGATAAGTGGAACTCAAGATTTGACATGAAAAACATTGGCCTAACTGATATGATTCTAGTAATCAAAATTTTTATAAAAATAGAAAGACTTGTTCTTAATCAATCTCGTTACTTGGACAAGATTCTTGAGAGATTCACTAAGGGTGATACTGCGTTGGTACGAATGCTGATAGATACGAGTCAACATTTATCGAAAAATCGAGGTGAAAGTATCTTTCGGATAGAGTACTCTCGAGTGATACACAAGTAATCTCAGTGTTGAGCACTGAAGGGGATAATAAAACTACTGAGGTACTTGAGGTATACTCATGAATATGGACTGCACTATATTAGATAAGAGCTCTTATCTAGTATAACATTCGTAAATATTTATAAGATGATTGTCTTCCATTTCACAACCCATAAGGACTCTTATTTTTTTCTTTCAGGGCACATTTTTTTAAAAGGTAATTAGCTGTTAATACAGCTTCCCCCTACATGAACTCTGGCAGCCCAGAGCTCTATAGAAGAGCATTTATCATCTCCTTTAGAGTTTGATTTTTCTGCTTAACAACTCCATTTTGCTGAGTATAAGGAGTTGTTGTTTCGTGTCTGATCTCACATGTAACAAAAGTATTAATGTGAAATTGATGGTGACTCCATAATATTTCAACATTAATGAGGATATTAAACTCATTAATGGTAAATTCGTAACGTCTCAATATTAATAGCGACATTAAATCCATTAATAATGATTTTGCAACGTCTCGACATTAAATCCATTAATGACGACATTAAACCAAATATTAAATGACCATAATTTGATCATTTATTACAGGCAAGGTAAGAGCTCCTATATAAGGTGGCTGGATCTTGAACAAAGAGTAAAGCGGAAGATAAGCGAAAGAGAAAGTGAGAGGATGAGCAGAAAGCGAACGTCTGTCCACCCATGTTCTCTCACAAAACTCTCTCAGTCATGCATCCGCTCAACTGAACTACTCGTGCTAGCACTCAGCTGCATTTTCAGTTCGCCATGAACAACCAGTGCTTGGTTGTGTTCATGGTTTTGCTGTTATATCCTAGGAAACAGATGATCCGAGAGAACCTCGAAGCACAGCTGGAGGTGTGACGAATCTGTTTTAAGAAAATTGCGTTGAGCGCAGGCCTCGACATCTTACTTGGTGAATTCTCTTTCTGACTCGGTGATCGATTCCTGATTCTGCTACGCACCGTGTCGACTCCGCGACTCGGACCACCAGAAGCTTGGCAGAACCAGTCCCGTTGACAGCCTGAAATTATCAGCTCAGGTCATCTCGACAGATAAGTGAATTTAATTTTGTTGTATTTAAATTCAGCTAAGTTCCTAAAAATATCCGACGACAGGTTATTTTGCGCAACACTAAGCACAACAACGAGCACCGGAAGGTGTAACTAGCCCATAATCTATTCATCTACTTCAAACTTGTAGTAGACATGCTACACAATTTTTTTTATGTATCGTCACAATTTCCTTTGATTTTGTTTCGGCATTCTTGTGCAAGGAAGTTTGAAGCTGAGCAGAATATGTATATTATTTTGGGGTGTGAAGTTATAAAGGGATTAAGAAGAAAATAAGAGAGAAGTAATATATATATATAAAGAATAGTCGAAATTAGGCTTAAACCTATTATAAAATCAAGAGCGCAAAGAAAAAGAGATATAGCCTTAACGTGGCTTAAGTGAAATCAATTGATTCAATATCAAAATAACTTGTCTTAAACATCATTTAAGCATAGGTTTATATAACTCTCAAAACCCTAAAAAAATTAAATAGAAAAATAACTAACTAGACTTATTCCCTAAGATTTAGGAAAAAAAGATATCCAACTAGACTTATTCCCTAATATTTAGGATAAATTAACTATTAAAATTTGATTCCTAAGATTTAGGACAAAATTAAATATAGTTAAGAAAAATTTTAAAAAAAAATTAAACTTAATTAACGGATAACTACTTTAAAAAAAAATCTAATTTGGATTTCCTCTTGCATCAGTCGCCTAAAGTTAAAGAAAACTCGTCCTCGTGTTTAGGGTGGGTATATCTGGCTCCAGAGCATAATGAATTAGGTGCTTTATATTAAAAATATCAGAAGTTTTTAAATGACTAGGAAATCTATATGCATTGTCATTAATCTTTCCTAGTATCTTGTAAGGTTCAATCTTTTGATCTTTGAGCTTGTTGTATTCACCAACAGGGAAACAGTCACAAGTTAATACATCCCAAACAATATAACCAATGTCAAAAAGAACCTAATGTCGATGTCGATCTGCCTTGATCTTGTATTCGGTGTTGCTTTCTTGAATATCTTACTTAACCTGCTCATGAATAACCTGAAAATGCTCAATCATCTCCTCAGTCTTAGGGTTAGCTTGTCTAGGACGCGAAATACGGACTAAATCCAGTACTTCAAACGGGTTTCGCCCCTAAACAACTTCGAAAGGACTCAAACTAGTTGTTATGTTCCTTTAATCTGTTATATGTGAATTCTGCTTGAAGTAAAACCATGTCCCATTGCTTCGGTTTGGTTCCTTTGAGACATCTCAGAAGATTTCTTAAGCTCCGATTCATTATCTCGGTCTGACCATCCGTCTGAGGGTGATAGGTGCTACTGAAGTTTAGTTTCGTCCCTAGCTTTGTCCATAAAGTCTTCCAAAATTGACTGATAAATTTAGTATCACGATCCGAAGTAATAATTTCAGGGATACCGTGTAAACGCACAATCTCTTTGAAGAAGAGGGTGGCAATTCGAACAGCATCCATGATTTTTCTGCATGCCACAAAGTGAGTCATCTTGGAGAATCAATCCACCACAACTAGAATAGAATCTGCTATCCGTTGGGTGCGGGGTAAACCCAATACGAAATCCATGTTAACTTCGTACTAAGGGGCTTCAGGAATTAGTAAGGGAGTATACCAACCAACATTGGTGAGGGTTCCCTTACATTGCTGGCAGACAAAGCTACGATCCACGAAATGAAAGTCATTGGTTAGCTAGGGCCAGTAAAAGTCGAAAGAGATGAGAGCTAATGTCTTTTCTCGGCCTAAATGTCCTTCGTTACGCAATTCACTGATAATTTGTTGCCTTAAGGAACAGTCCGGAATACAAAATTCTAGTCCACGAAATAGAAACCATTGTATAAAATAAAGTCGTTGCGAAGCTCATTAGTTACCTCCTGAAATATCTTACTAAAGGAGGGATCAACAACATACATATTTGAGAAAGATCCAAAGTCGACAACCTTAATGCTCATGGTAGTAAGCAGGGAAGAGCGACGGCTTAGAGCATCTATTGTTGGTGCGGTTAGCACTAACGGTCTAATTCAAGTTTTGATGAATGATAAAATATGTTAAGTTAGTTTCATTGTTATCTAACACTCTGATTGAGTGTGCAGGCGAAGCCCAGACAGGTCGACGGGCTGACCGAATGTCTAGCACGAAGCCTAGCTAGGTCGACGGGCCGACCGGATAGCTGGCACGAAGTCCAAACGGGTCGACGGACTGACCGGATAGCTGGCACGAAGTCTAGACGGGTTGACGGGCTGACCGGACGTCTGGCAGGTAGGTGAAGGTAAGTCACTGGAGGGGAGTGACTGTAAGGACGCATTCCCGGGAAGGGAACTTAGGCGCTGATCCGACTTAGAACCATTTAGGAACTCTAAGTCGAGATCTTGACTAGATTTCAGTCTCAGAGAGACGGAATCTAATTAATATTCCGCTTATCTATAAATTGTACTAACACTCTGTTTTGCAGGATATATATTGTATGTTTGTCTTCGGACTGACGTTTTCTTGCAGGAAGAATGTTGTTGGAAAACCAGGGTCCGGGCGCTCGAAGGTAAATTTTATCCCCAACGTCGCCTCGCCACGTGGAGTTCGCTGATTGGTTCAGCTACATCACATTTAGGGCGCCTCGAAGGGATCCGGGCACCCCGAACCTCCTATATAAGGAGGGTGAAGGCTAGAGCAACTCAACAACTTACAATCTGCTCTCATGTGCTTCTGTGATGTTGCGAAAGTTCTCCGACAAGTGCTAGTTTGTTTTGTCTTTCTTTTCTTATTGTCGATTTTTCTTCGCTAATTAATTCCTATACTTAGCTTGTAAAAATCTTTCGAATTATTAGTGATTGCCTATCGAAAGCACTCTTGCGTACGGG
This sequence comes from Zingiber officinale, assembly GCF_018446385.1. Lineage (NCBI taxonomy): Eukaryota > Viridiplantae > Streptophyta > Magnoliopsida > Zingiberales > Zingiberaceae > Zingiber > Zingiber officinale. The sequence goes on from NC_055996.1 coordinate 114,269,240, forward strand.
CCTTGGAGTAGGAGTCGCCAAAGGCTCCGAACCAAGTAAATATGTGTTTGCTTTGGCTTGTTTATTTTCCGCTGCATACTCCACGAAATTTTTAAATCGCTATTCAACCCCCTCTAGCGAAACTGATCGATCCAACAAGTGGTATCAGAGCAGGTATCGCTCTGATTTGATGCAACCACCAATCAGGCAAAGGGGGGTCTTTTTAAAAGAAAAATTAAGTATCGTTTTTGCTTAAAATATATTCTTATGCCTTTCGTTTTTCCCTCCAAAAATATTTTTGAAAAATTCATTTTCATTTTTTCACTGTTGGTTAGTATTAGTAAAATATAGCATTTATCAAAATTTGAAATAATATTTTATTTTTTATTTCGTGAAATATTATATTTTTCTCCAGCACTACTAATCCAAGACCAAGTCTTGGAATTTTTTTGTTTGTTTTCTTGTGTGATAGATCAATGTCTCTTCAAGAAGGACGGAGCATTCACGAACCACCTCCATATGAGATGTACGAGAGACATGAATTCAATTTGTGGAGGATGCAAATGGAAATCTTCATCTTCATAAACGACTTTGATAGTGGCTTGGCACTGAGAAGATCAACACAAAACTCAAAAGCAAACCAAAAGGTAATTAAGTTAGTTTCAGATTTATTACCTAATAAAATTAATTACAGGATAGGAAAAGTCAAGGATGCCCAAGAGTTTTGAACATGTCTGACCAAGTTTCACGAGGAGCCGTTGGAGTTAAACAATCAAGTCAAAATTGAATCTGGACTCGAGTCAGATCCAACGGAAAAACTTACTGAATTAGAAGTTGCGTTCAATGTTAGTAATATTTACCAAAATATCTCTGCTAATAGTAGTTTAAATAATATGCACGTTAATTTGGATATTTCTGAAAATTTATGTGAAAATAGTATAGTTAACAATAATTGTAAAAATACCCCTAGGATATTTTCTGATAAAACAAATCTAATTAATTTAGAAAATATGAAAATAATTCATAACTTAAAAATTCAAATTTAAAACTAAACAAATCTAAAAATTCAAATGATAAAGATAACAAGGTCAATATTAATCTAGATAAAATTAATAAATTTCTTAATAAATTATTTGATCTAGACAATATCTATAAAAAATCCTATCCAAATCTAAGATAATTTAATTAACAAAAAATTAAATTTTAATGATAAAGTTAATCTAATAAATTTCACTAATCATATCAACTTAAATGGAAAAGAAAATATAAGGATACAATCAAAATTAAATTTAACAAATTTAAAATTAAATGTTAAAAATAACATATTAAATAAAGATAATTTAGAAAATTTAAAATCAACAATTAATAAAAGGCTAAAAGATAAATTTTAAAAAATATATAATTTAAATAATTTAATTAATTTAAATTTAAAAATTAATAAAAACTTAAACATTAAAAATAAATTATTAGAAAAAGATAATTCAATTAACTTAATAAAATTAAAATTAAATGATTCATCCAATTAATTCAAAATTAAAAACTTATAAATTAAATAAAAATATACAAAAATCTTAAAAAGAAAACTAATAATTTAGGGGAGGTTTCAAACTAATTGGTACTTCCAAAAATAATCTACCGGACAGAGTAATCGAAATTAACCTACCCGGCAGAGTAATTAGGATTAAAATAAAAAGTGACAAAGTTTACTTGGCCTACGGTAGTGGTGAAGTTTTGGATAATAGTACATTAGGGAAGTATAGTCTATGCATGTCTAGGAAGATATGGCTTCGACCTGTTGCATTTGGCTAAGTGGAACTAACTGAAATTACCATTTATGGATCTTAACTAGTTAGACCAAGGTTTTGTACTAAGTTCGGTGGATAGGACTATTTAGAAAACCTCGAAGACATGGTTACTCTAATGATGTCCAAGTGACTCACCATAGCCTAGAAGTTTATCCAAAGAACGTATGTTTGTTGAGCCCAAAGTTAAACTTAAATCTAACACAAAGTTAAATCAAATCCTAAAAATTGAATCTAACTCATCTCACAAAATTATAAGATTCCCTAATTAAAAATTTAAATCGGGTGAGATAACTAAGGAATAAAAAAAATAAATTAAAATTAAATTAAAATTAAGTTAAAGTTAAAGTAAAGTTAAGTAAAAAAATTTTTAAAAAAATTAAAATTAAATTAAATTAAGTTAAATTAAATTAAATTTAAAATTAAATTAAGTTATGTTTTTTTTACTTAAAAATTTATTTTAAAATTTTTTAACCTAAAAATTTATTTTAATTTTTTTAACTTAAAAATTTTTTAACTTAAAAATTAACTTTAAAAAACTCTTTTTAAAAAAAAATTAAAAATATTTTTAAAAAAATATTTTAAAAACTTTAAAAATCTTTTTAAAAATCCTTTTAAAAGACTCTTTTAAAAAATATTTAAAAAAACTCTTTTAAAAACTTTAAAAATCTTTTTTAAATCATTTAATTTTTTTTAAACTCTTTTAAAAATTTTAAAAACCTTTTTAAAAATCATTTAAAAATTCTTTTAAAAACTTTAAAAATCTTTTTAAAATCATTTAATTTTTTTTTAACTCTTAAAAATTTTAAAAATCTTTTTAAAAATCATTTAAAAATTCTTTTAAAAACTTTAAAAATCATTTAAAAAAAATTCTCTTAAAAACTCTTTTAAAAACTTTAAAAATCTTTTTAAAAATTCATTTAAAATAAATTCTTTAAAAACTTTAAAAATCTTTTTTAAAATCATTTTAAAAATTCTTAAAAATTGATTTTAAATTTTTTTAAAAAATTTATTTTTAAAAATTATTTTAAAAAATTCTTTAAAAATTATTTTTAGAATTCTTTAAAAATTATTTTAAGAGTTAAAAAATAGTAACGGAGATTGATTTTTGGCTCTTTGCATTTAAAAATTTATAGGACATAAAATGATTAGTGAATTTTGAGATCTAGAAATCTCACATTACAGCTATTTCCGATGAATTTAATTATTTTCTACAAATGCTGCAAGGTTGGAACCGCCAACCCAGCGGCCCACTCAACCCGGCCCCACAAGTATGAGAGGGAGTAAATTACGGTGAATACGGGCCCAGCTATGACATGGTGGTCTCAGGTGTTTAGCACGGACAGATATTGATGTTATCGCATTTGCTACCGCAGACCCTCGACCTCTCGACTCATGCTGCAAGAATCCATGTCATAACCGGTTGATCCCGTCCGTGGGGGTTAATTATTTTTTACAAATGAAATGAAAAGAGAGGGAGAGAGATTACTCGCAAACATAATTGTCAGATTAAATATTAGTGCATTCGATAATTATCAAATGTGCTATACATTTTGGTCAATTCAAAAAATTAAGTACTCCAATTGCCTTAAATCAATGGGGCCATTTCGAGAAACAAGAAAAACAGAGTTTCCTCAATAATTCTTCTTTGGTTTCATTAAACAGTTTAGTGAACACTTTCACTCAATGAACACTTTTGAATCATTAGGACTTTTTCAATGCAAGCTTTGTTAAAAATTTATAAGATTAAAAAATCTCATTAATTTTTTTTTTTATAATTGTATAGGTGGGGTTTGAGATTTTTAATTTGAGAGCAGGTTTAAGTTTTTAAACATATTTTGTTTCTTTTGAAGATGGAGTCAGTAATTAATGTGCATGATTGATTGATCATTTTCAAACAATTAAAAAATAAATTATTTGATGAAACAATTAATTATAATGTTTCATTTTATAAATAATTAGTAATAATTAAAATGATTTTTTTCTTTTAAAATTAAATATATTTGAGATACATTAAAAAATATACAAATGACTATAATTAAATTAAATTTAGAACTTAATTAAATATTAAATAAAATGATAAATTATATTAAATTAAAATTCATAAATTAATTAATTTATTAATTTTTAATTATAAGTAAATTAAATTAAAATTTATAATTAATTAAAATATCAAATGAAAAAATTGTATGAAGATTTCATTTTATTGTAGAGAAAATAGTAGATTTGTATCGAAATTGATGTAATATGCATGGAATCATGCAACTACATGTAGAGAGAATTATAAAAAAAAATTATTTAGAGCTAAAATCATTAGAAATGTTTTAAAGAATTTTTATAATATTGACATGATATATTAAAAAAAAATTTTAAAAATTATTTAGAGCTTTAACGATTAAAGACGTCCTTACGGTCTCATAAACAATACGTAATTCTTTCTGTTTGTAGATGATAAACAATAATTCATCTTTCGGTAAATATTTGTTACGGAGTTCATCTTTGATAAATATTTGTCACATTTACTTCATAAGAATTGATGTCCTTTCGTGTGTTACAGTGATTCATGTATGGAGAAAATTGTTAATTCCTATAGTACTTACTGTAACTTTGACAATAAAGTATATGAACAGTTAACCAGATTAAGTCCTAGGATTATGTTTGAACAATAAAAATGTTTTCATCAGTCACGTGAAGGTGGTCAATTCAGATTATTTTTCTTAATTTTTAATATTTTTAAAATAATTTTCTAAATTTTTTTATTTTAAATTTTTTTTTTGTGAAAATTAAATTTAAATAAGGGAGCGTGGTTGTGGAGGGAGAGTTGGTGCTGGGCAGAAACAATACTGCGGTCATCGAGCGAGAGTCGATGGTGATCGGTGGACGGGACGCGTTCGAAAATCACCGCACTAGCGAGGCCCACATAAACGACCTCCTCTTCAGGGCCTGACGCCAAAGCACGCCAAACCCAGCTCCTTTCTTATCTAGGTTTTAATTGATTTTTTATTACATTTAATTTATGTTTTATTGGATTTTCTTGGATGGTATGTCAGTTGTATGAATAAAATAAATCGGTGTTGTAATAATTATAAAATTATAATTACTAGAAATATTGTAATGGTTTCAAGAGACATGGTTAGAATCATTACAAACTGAACTAAACACTGCTAAGTCAGAGCTGACGTTCTACAAGGCTGAGAAGGGCGAGTGCTTCGAGGTTAGGCAAAAAGGCTATCTTGAATCCCAAGAATTTGGTGAGATTTTTGAGGACCGGTCTCGGAGCTGAAGGGGTGGTTCAACATTGAAGAGGATGACTACCTCTTAGTGGAACCTCTCAAGAGATTTATAATTCGATAACAATTGCTAAGAGGACTCCCTAAGAATATTTTAAATAAAGGTAGATTCGCTATCTTAGCGGCTCTCCTAGTGTCGGTTTCACGGATATAGAGGGAGGTTTATGCAGGTACACATGCTATAGACGCATGGCGGGGTAAACCCCAAGTTGTCAGTTCCTGAGAATCGACCCCTGACCATTACGTCAGAGATACCATGCGCCCACCGTCTGCGCTACGTCCTGAGGACAAGAATATTTTAAACAAATTTGACTAAATGTGAGGCATACTTATATGTTTGTACCATGCAATTATTGCTGCATTGTTTTCGTGTTGGATCAAAATCCAAATGTATTAGTATCATAATTTGTTTTTTTAGTTCAGAACCTTGGCTCTATATTTTTTTTTTTTTGAATACTGTAGACTATCTTACAGAAAGAAGATAAAGAGGTGTTCAGTATCTTTTTTTTTTTTTTTTTTTTATTTGTATTTTGTATGTCATCCTTTGTTTTATGAAATGTTTCCAACAATTTATACAACACAATGTTTAAATTAAACTAGTTTTAGAAAATTTAGCTTCTTTTTCCCTTCTCACTGTGCCTCCCTCCCTCCAAAATTCTCCTGCTCAAAGTAAATCTTAGCAACATTCATTTATATTTATCTCCAATTGATCTTTTTGTTTATCCAAAAAAAAGAAGTATCTTTTTTTCCTGTTTTCATGACGGGTAATTATTTTTCATAGATAACTTGATCTGAATTATTAATTTAGGTTGCAGTCCATCTTCCGGTTTTGAATATCATCATTACCTCATCCTTTAACACAAGCAGCGATATGATGAGGAACCTGGTGCTGAATTTCTTGAGAACCAGAAGGCCTACTTCATGGAAGTCGATGCTTTTGAACTCCCTGTAGAGTTCGTAAAAGAAAAATATCTTGAATAAGATTAACAAAATCAGCATACCAGTTTAACCTTGACACTTTGTATAGTCACTGTACCCATCTCTTTTTTTTGACATGCCAATATTTTCAACTCCCATACAGCTAGCGGATGTAAGTTTGACAAAGCTAATGTTACAATGATACTCCTGTAAACCATGAGCATCTTCCCTAATAAAATGATTCAGCTTTTTCTGAATTAGGAAAACTTATAGGCAAGATATGGATGGATGTAATTGCAATTTGTAATTGCTCTACATGCAGCTCCAAATGGGAAACATTCAAGTCTGATGCATGTTTGTTTCTCGAAGCATACTGTTAAAGGAGTTCAGACCCATGTTTGTTTCTCTGATAGCCGTTAGCTAGGTATAACACAATTATAGACCTTTTCAGTCAAACATAGGATTGACAGTTGCAATAATAACAGTGCAGATAACACAAATTGTTTACAGCTTAGAATGGAAAGATCTTGTGTAAGAAAATGTACATCAGTAGAGTTTTGGAACCATGTTGTTGTTGATATGGTCCCTAACCTTTGGGGCGGTTGTTGGGAGCACTTGGTTCATATCTGGTGGATATTTTGAATAGCTACATTTATGGTTTTACTGTCGAAATCCATGATCTTCGTCTAGTTGTCCGAAAGTCGAGGCGATAGATATTAGGGATGTGACGGTCTTGTTGACCGCGCGTGGAATCCTCTTGAACCTGCAACCACAACTAAATCAGTGCCGAGTCAAGGAAGCGGTCCCCGACGTTGACCCTCCGACGTTCAAGTCAGTCACCGGCGATGTGGAAACAGTAGAGCAAGAAGGAAAGCAAGTGAATAGAAACAATAACAGTAATATGCGCATACTTCCGACTAAGCTTGGACCCCCTTTATATAGAGTCCCTATAGCATGCGTGCACGATTCCCAAGGCATGCACGTTTCCCAAGGTATTTTTTGAAAAGACGTGTCAGTAAAGTGTCACTGACACAATACCTTAACGAACCGAGCATATCTCTGAAGTGACAGTAGAAACATCCGCCGTACGATCTTCTATCTGACCCAACCGTCGACCATGTCGCCTGTCAGCGACACTTGCTCCCAAAAGGATATCTCTAGCTAGCATTGTGTCTTTTACTGGGCCGAGCGAGGTAGCCGCTTGGATCGAGTTTTCACTATTTGCTTGGACGAGTGTACTATATATCTAGCCAGGCGGGAAGGTCGTTCGGCCGTTACTCCCACTGTCCTGGCTAATGAGTTCATTGTCTGGCTGAGCAGACTAACCGCTCGGCTGCCCTTCTATTTCCGCGTGGTATGCTCGGTCATAAATCCGCTCCGCTGTTCTTGTAAATAGATATAAGGCCAAGAGGGTTAGCCGCTCGACATGCTTCTGCATATACTTGGTGTTTATTCCTTTATTGAGCGTCGGGTGCTCGGTGTATGGCCGAGCCATGAGTGACACTGGGTCGGGCCTTCTTTATCTCAGTAGGGCGGCCACTCACCCGACCGGCCGCTAGCATAAGAACGTTGACCGCCTTGACTTTGACCTCCACCGTGGCGACAACCCCCCGTAAGGTGGGTCCCTCCTTATCCCCACATCATCACCAATTTCCTGAAACAAAACAAAAAACACAAAAAATATCTGAAGGTCCGATGAGGCAGCCTATGAGAGGGTGAATAGTCCTAAAAATAAATTAGAAAAATCTCTTACTTTCTAACTTAGCAAGGATATTATATTAATTTAGCATAAATAATTAATATAAAAGTAATAACTGAAAGTAAGTTAAGGAATTTAGTTGGTTATAACTTTGGTAGTTGTTAATCTAAAATAGTTAAAAGCTTACTAAAGATCGCCTTCGTGAAGGCAGAGTGACCTCTTACCGTCTTTGAAAATAGCTAAGAAATTGAATACAATAATTGTTAATTAATTTCTAGTTTCATGAGACTTTTTATAGCCTTTTGGAAAAAGTTACAGTTTTTTGAAGGCGCCTTTAAGTGGATAAAAGATTATCCTCTTCTCAATGGTAGTCGACTACTTTTCATTAGAGGCGCCTCTATGGAAGCTCCAAGGTACCTCCAAGAGGCGTGAGGGAGCCTTCAAGCCCCATAAAGGCACCTCTATTAAGAGGCGTGAGGATGCTTCCAAGCTTCTTCAGGGCGCCTCCAAGCTTTTTTAGGGTATCCAGTTAACCTCCAATCGAGTAACTCTTCCTCACACGTATTTGGGTGATTCTCTAGTCATTTGAAGTTGAGCTCACATAGATTCAACTCTGACCTTCTCCGCGATCAGGCCCCCTCCCCGATTTCTTGTCCCTTGAATGCTTTGTGCGTCCTTCTCGTCCAACGATATACTCTTTCACATCTTTTCAAATCTTGAATGCACCGAACTTGTCAACTCATTTCCCATGCCATCTTTCTCACTCGTCGTGCCTTCCACTCGACTTCTTGTGTTCCTAAGTCTCTGCATACTTAGACACAAGGTATCAAAACAACACATGACCTAACTTAACTCGGTTGATCATATCAAAATTAACATGGGGTACTTACTGTTAGTCTCGTGCAGCCGGAAAAGGAGGGTGAATTGCCTGAAATTACAAATATATCTTTCTCGCGACTTTTGACTTTGACTAAGAAACACTTGTTAGAAAAATAGCAATGAATTGCATAAAATTAAGCGACGCTACTAGATTTACGTGGTCTGTAATCGAGAAGATTGCTAACCCAAGACGAATGTAGTGCACTATCAAAACTCCTTATTCGAGCAATTTCTTAGAGGTGGAGAAGCCTCGTACAATGATTGACAACTCAGAAAATGGAAACAGAAAGTAGATATTCGAATACAAGTGTAGTTTGTTGGTGCAATATCCCTTAGGTCAAGGTTGACTGATTTGACCAAGCTTGAGTCTTGGTCATAGTTTCGATGTTTGACAATACATGTAGACACATGGACAATGCAGGTGCAGTTGTTCATATGGGGAGATTCTGATCAGGGACTGATCAGTGTGAATGAAGAAGAGTCAAGTAGAAATACCTGACTGGATGGAAACCCTGGTGAGTGAAGCCAGGTGAAAGTCCTAGTGAGTGAAGCTAGGCAGAAGGAAACCCTGGTGAGTGAAGCCAGGCAAGGGAAAATCCAGATGGATCAAGGATGATCGGACATCTGGTGTTGGGAAGTCCAAGTAGGACAAATGATTGACTGGATACTTGGCACGAAGATAAAAGTCCAAGTGGGTCAAAGGGATTGACCGGACACTTGGTGGGGAGTCCTAGCAGGTCAAGGGAGTGACCAGATGTTAGGCATAATGTACCAACAGGTCAAGGTTGACCGGATGTTGGTTTGGGAGGTTTGGGACTTGGTTTTGGGCAAAAACCAAGTGCTGGATCAATCCACGGATCGATCCAGGCTCTGGATCGATCAGTGGATCGATCCAGACCTTTCCCAGCGAACAGAAAGCCTCTGGATCGATCAGTGGATCGATCCAGAGGTCCCAATCGATCAGTGGATCGATTGGGACGATGCTGCTTCGCACGATAGGCGCTCTGGATCGATCCGTGGATCGATCCAGGCATTTTTCCAGAGCACAGAGGCGCTCTGGATCGATCCGTGGATCGATCCAAAGCCTCCCCGATCGATTGGGAATAATCGAATCGATCGAGATCCGACCGTTGGCATCGATAAAGGCCGCAGGCGCACGATTCCTTCGGTACTTCTTCACCGATTCATTTCAGATCTTTACCAACTCCTCCACAGCTCTTCTCAAGCTCGAGGTCGCCAGTTCTTGAAGGTTCTTGGAGGCTCTTCCAAGTCAAGAGGCGGATCAAAGCAAGAAGAAGAAACTAGGGTTAGGGTTTGTACACTCATTGTAAGCTTGTAAGCTTGTATTTCTTTACTACCCTTTCTTCTTCTTGTATTGAGTCTTGTAGGGCTTCTCCTCCCTTGGTAGTTACCATAAAGGAGAGTTTTATTTAGTGGAGGGTGTGTGTGTTGGTGTGGATCCTTGGACTAGTCACCTCTTGTGAGGTGGATACCAAGTAAACCAACCGTGTTAGCGTTGTGTGATTTGTTTCTGTATTTTCCGCTGCATATCTTCGAAGAAACAAGCAACGCCGAACACCGGGCACGCGACGAGCTATTCACCCCCCCCCCCCTCTAGCTACTTTTGGTCCTAACAAGTGGTATCAGAGCGAGGCCGCTCTTCATCGGAATCATCGCCGGAAGGGGCAAACAAAACAAGCAAAGCTAGAGGGTGAAGAAGTTGGAGAAAATTCATCAAAGTCAAAGAAATCAAAAGGCTCAACTTCAAGATGCAATTCCAAGATGGACTTGGATTTGACACAAGGGTGGCTCCACCATACACATCCACAAGATTCGATTCTTGGAGATCAAGAATCGAAAATTTCTTGATGATGGAGATAGAGCAATGGTTTGCTCTCATGGAAGGATTTGAAGCTCCAACAAACTCCAAGGGCAAGCCTCTCAAGAAAAGCAAATGGAGTCAAGAGCAAGTTCAAAGGAGCAAGGCAAATGATAAAGTGACCAAGCTTTTGGTCAACTTATTGCCAAGCAATATTTTGGCTCAAGTTGGAGAATTCAAGGATGCCAAGGAGCTTTGGAGCAAGTTGGCATTAATCCATGAGATCCCCTCCACTGTACCGAATCAAGAGGAATCCAAAGAGGGCGACTCAATGGATCAAGATCAAGAGGAGGACTCCGAAGTTGAGAGATGCCCAACTTCCGAAGAAGAAGTCCAAGAGGAAGCTTCATCCTCAAAGGAGTGCAATCAAAAGAGCAAGGAAGTAGTATATTCCTTGTTTCATGTACAAGAGGATGAAGAAGAAGGAGAAGCCTCCACCTCTAGGATTGAGGGGGAGCAATCTTCATTGACACCGGATCAAGAAGAAGGAGAATCCTCCACATCCGGGACAAGAGAAGAAGAGGATGAAGAAGTGTCCACCTCCACAAGTCAAGCAAAATCAAATGGAGGAGTATCAAATTTGGATCAAGAGGAAGCTTCTACCTCCGGATCCAAAGGAAAAGATGTCACCCCTACAAGCAAAGGTATAAATATTTCAATTAATAATAAAAATCATATTATATGCTTTGAATGTAGGGAACATGGGCACTACAAAAGCAAGTGTCCTAAATTGGCCAAGAAGAAGGGCCAAGTGGCACCAAAGGGTAAGGAGAAGCCAAAGGAGACCATCCCCGGAACAAAGAAGAGCAAGGAGCACATTGTGTGTTTCTCTTGCAATCAAAAGGGGCATTACCGGAGTCAATGCCCTAAGGGGAAGGAGATGGTCAAGACTCAAGGAGGAAGCTCAAGTCAAGGGGGAGCCTCTAAGGTAAAAAGGAAGGTAACTTTTATTGAGCCTACCCCTTTACATTATGGTAAAAAGCATGATAGTTCAAATTTTTATCATTTTACCATAAGAATAGAAAGCATGAGGGCTTTAAGGAAAAGCATGTGGCCTTACATGCCAAAACTACCCAACCTAAGGTTAGGAAGGTAGATAGACATTTGGGCAAGAACACTAAGGATAATAGATACAAGCCCAAGAATAAAAATGCTCATGGACCAAAACCTAAGGATTTAATAATAGAAAATCAAGTCTTGAGGTCAAGACTTGATAAAATGGAAAAGACCCTAAAAAGGATGGAAAATATCCTACAAGGGCAAAATAAGCAATACCTAGGTCTAGGAGCACAAAGGTCATCTAATGGCCATAGGGGTTTGGGATACAAACCAAAGGCTAAGAAAGATGAAATCTCTTACCATAGGGTTCCTTATAGTTATGGAACCAACCCTAGGTCTAGCGGTCAAGCCAAAAATACAAGGGAAGTTATTCCTAAGAGTATTTTTGCAACAAATGTGACTAAGACTTCTAAGAAGTCTAAGAAAGTCACAAAGAAGGTTACAAGGGAAGCAATCCCTAGAGTTGACCTAGAAAAGGTGACCAAGGTCTCTAAGAAGCCAAACAAGGTCACTAGGAAGGTATCTAGGGAAGTTATCCCTAGTGAATACCTAGAGCATCCAAGGAGCACCAATAGGTGTTGGGTTCCTAGGAGCATCTTCTCTACCCCATAGATGGGTTAGAGAGTGTCAACTCCGATTAGAATGGTAGTTAACCCAACTTTGAGGAAATTGACACTCAAGAAGCATTTTCAAGGTTTTTGTTAACCTTTGAAAATGAAATGGAATTATTATTTACTCTTGGAAAGAGTAAAATGTGCTATAAAGGAAGAAATTTGAGATGACTTTAAATGGCACAAGAAATCAAGTGTTAAGAAATACCAAATTGGGACTTTGGTATTGTCTTAGGAATTTAAGGCAAATCTAAGCCTTAATTTAAAGTGATTACTCTTATGGGAAAATGAAATATGCCAACATTTGAGGATTTTTTTTAAATTTTCAATTGGCATAATTAATTCAAGAGATTAAAGAAATGTCAAGTTGGGTTTTGGCATTTTCTTAAGGAAATTGGGCAATCTAGGGTTTATGCTTAAGGATTAGCTAAGGGTTAAGGATACTTAGATAGATAATCTAGCTACATTTTAATTATGCTAAATCTTGCCATGTTTGGTTGCCCATTATATGCCATGACATCATGTTTTATTTGAGCATTCATGTTTTATTATGAAAAATCAAAAAATACCATGTCATGACATTCATACATCATGTAGTTATAGGATATTTTCTTTTGAAAAAGTATTTCTTTTTGATGTATGTCATAACATTATCATGCATTAAATTTAATTCCTTGTAATTAAGGACAAATGACATTTAACAACACTTATTAACAAGTGACATCCTAGGTGGCTGTCTAATATCTCTAAAATGCCTAGATAGATATGCATGATCCCTAGAATAGGGCAAAACCAAAATCTCACATCTCACAAGACCTATAAGATGACTTGTATGTGTGTTAGTGTACATTTGATACAAGTGAGATGTTAGGATGATGAACAAAACTCAATATGTTGATTTAGTGCATTCTTTTGAGTTCTAAGTTCATCAAAACACATAGTTATGTGTTTTCCCATCATTGGGAAAGCTAATGTACAAGTCATGTGCATTAAGCCCAAGGAACATGGTGGGATATTGGTTTGAAAATGTTTTCAAAATGATTTTGGAAAACCTTGGTGAAGGCTATCTTTTGATAGTAATCACCATTGAATAGTTAGACACAAACTTGAAGAAAACACTAAAGCTTTTGCAAGGTTGCAAGTTTGTGTCAATCTTTGAAAATATGAAGTATTTTCATAGAAAACTATTTTTCCTTGATAGTATATGCCCTAAATAATAGCTACACAAAATTTCATGATTTTTGGATTTTTGTAGAATTTTCTAGGGATTTCTGAAGTTTACTGATTTTGAAATTCAGCAACTATCAGAGCTCCGATCGATCCATGGATCGATTGGGGTTCCTGAATCGATCCGTGGATCGATTCAGAAGGCAAGTCTCCCGCGAGCAGAAGCTCGCTGGATCGATCAGCCGATCGATCCAGGAAGTTTGAATCGATCAGTGGATCGATTCAGAAAGGTTCAATCGATTGGAACCCAACTCCAATCGATCCAAGTTACTGATTTTGGCTAGGAAAGCCTGATTTCAACATCTTTAAACCTATTTTAGTCTAGGTAACCATTCCAAACCCCTCAAAATACATTTGTATACATAAAAAGGGTATTTTCATGTTGAAAACAAGGATGGATTGGTTAAGGAAGGCTAAGTTGAAGTTTAGGTTGAGGTTTGTTTCAGATTTTGAATATTTGAACCTCAAAACTTCTACAATAGAGTTTCCTAAAGTTTTAGGGATTCCAGGTCATTGTTGGTGCAATGACATAAGTTACCACCATGTCTTTAGGGGGAGGGACTCTTTAAAGGCATGAAAATTATTTTTCATGAACCTTGGAAGTTGGTTAACCTTCCGTTAATTGGAGTTTGCTCATGGATGAGCATTTGATAAAAAAATGAAGGGTATGGGACCTTCATTTGGGTTATTCAAGTGGTTAATGCTCAAGGGTGAGCATTGATGATAATGAAGGGTATGAGATCTTTATTATCGTGTTGATCATAACGAGTGAAGTTGTGAACAACGATGAGCAACTCTTCAGGGGGAGAGTTTTTCAACAATGGGGCATTTATTGAAGAGTGCCAAAATTGAGGCACGGGTTTAAGTGTACTCAAAGATGGGTTGATGTGTGCCAATAGGGGGAGAATGTGTGGTTTAAGTTAGGTTTTCATTACCTATGGGGGAGGTCATAGGGGGAGAATGAAGGGAACCAACATTCATACTTTGGCATGAATGGAGTTAAGGCTATGGGATTAGCTTAACTCAGAATGGTCCAAACTTAAAGGTATTGTCAAACATCAAAAAGGGGGAGATTGTTGGTGCAATATCCCTTAGGTCAAGGTTGACTGATTTGACCAAGCTTGAGTCTTGGTCATAGTTTCGATGTTTGACAATACATGTAGACACATGGACAATGCAGGTGCAGTTGTTCATATGGGGAGATTCTGATCAGGGACTGATCAGTGTGAATGAAGAAGAATCAAGTAGAAATACCTGACTGGATGGAAACCCTGGTGAGTGAAGCCAGGTGAAAGTCCTAGTGAGTGAAGCTAGGCAGAAGGAAACCCTGGTGAGTGAAGCCAGGCAAGGGAAAATCCAGATGGATCAAGGATGATCGGACATCTGGTGTTGGGAAGTCCAAGTAGGTCAAAGGATTGACTGGATACTTGGCACGAAGATAGAAGTCCAAGTGGGTCAAAGGGATTGACCGGACACTTGGTGGGGAGTCCTAGCAGGTCAAGGGAGTGACCAGATGTTAGGCATGATGTACCAACAGGTCAAGGTTGACCGGATGTTGGTTTGGGAGGTTTGGGACTTGGTTTTGGGCAAAAACCAAGTGCTGGATCGATCCACGGATCGATCCAGACCTTTCCCAACGAACAGAAAGCCTCTGGATCGATTGGGACGATGCTGCTTCGCGCGATAGGCGCTCTGGATCGATCAGTGGATCGATCCATGCATTTTTCCAGAGCACAGAGGCGCTCTGGATCGATCCGTGGATCGATCCAAAGCCTCCCCGATCGATTGGGAATAATCGAATCGATCGGGATCCGACCGTTGGCATCGATAAAGGCCGCAGGCGCACAATTCCTTCGGTACTTCTTCACCGATTCATTTCAGATCTTCACCAGCTCCTCCACAACTCTTCTCAAGCTCGAGATCGCCAGTTCTTGAAGGTTCTTGGAGGCTCTTCCAAGTCAAGAGGCGGATCAAATCAAGAAGAAGAAACTAGGGTTAGGGTTTGTACACTCATTGTAAGCTTGTAAGCTTGTATTTCTTTACTACCCTTTCTTCTTCTTGTATTGAGTCTTGTAGGGCTTCTCCGCCCTTGGTAGTTACCATAAAGGAGAGTTTTATTTAGTGGGGGGGGTGTGTGTTGGTGTGGATCCTTGGACTAGTCACCTCTTGTGAGGTGGATACCAAGTAAACCAACCGTGTTAGCGTTGTGTGATTTGTTTCTATATTTTTTGCTGCATATCTTCGAAGAAACAAGCAACGCCGAACACCGGGCACGCGACGAGCTATTCACCCCTCCCTCCCCTCTAGCTACTTTTGGTCCTAACATAGTTCACAATTAAGAAGGTTGGGGTTCTATTTATAGCTCACTAGTCGCAAATGGATGTTTGATGACGTGGCAACTTTAGGCGCCTGGACCTGGTCCGGCCGCCCCTAGCGTTGCATCTCATCTGCTCACAACGGCTACGCAACGGTCTAAAGATAAGACTTTATCCTTGTCCGGGCGCCTAGAGTGTTGTTGGCGTGGTCCCAAACGTCATCCACAACGATGAGGCGTCTGTTGCAAATTAAGGTGGTTCAGGAGCTCGGAGTCCTGGCGCCTGAACAAGGTCAACTCTGAGTTGACTTTTTCCCACTACGGCTTTGATTGCTTGAGTGATTCACCGGTCATTCAGAATTAAGCTCACCCGAACCCAACTCTGACCTTCTCGAGTAGACTTTCGCTTCGGCTCCTTATCCCTTAGAACATCGCGTGTCCTT
The DNA here is from genome assembly GCF_018446385.1 of Zingiber officinale. Lineage (NCBI taxonomy): Eukaryota > Viridiplantae > Streptophyta > Magnoliopsida > Zingiberales > Zingiberaceae > Zingiber > Zingiber officinale. Next base: position 114,285,340 of record NC_055996.1, read on the forward strand.
CTCATCTGTCGATGTACTCTTCTATAGCTTCGCGTTCCTCAAATGCACTGAGTTCGTCGACTCACTTCTCGTGTCATCATTCTCTTCCGTTGCGTCTTCTGTTCAATTTCTTGTGTTCATAAGTTTTTGTACACTTAGATACAATAATCAAACACCACACAACCTAATTTAACTCGGTTAATCACTTTAAAACTTATCCAAGGTATTTATAATCTCCCTCTTTTTAATATACATCAACCAAGTTAAAATTAGAGTAAAATAAAATTTATTTGGAAAATAAATTGACGAGAATAATACAATTAAGTACAACTAACCTATTGTAAATAAGTCTTAAATTTAAACTTCCAATTTCTCTCCTTTGACCACAATAAAAAAATAAGGGTTAATTTTCAAAAGAAATTTTCAAAAATTTACTGATGGTGATTTGAAAAATGCCCAAATATGAGAAAATTTCTATATCTGAATTTATAAGAATTAAAGATGTCAAAAAAATATTTTAAATTTTTAAAAATACTAAAAAAAATTTGGTGGTAAAAAAAAAATAAAGATCAAAAAAATAATTTGACGAAAAATACATATTTATTTTGAGCCGTATAAATTTTCTAATTAGAAATAATGATTTTTAAAGTTAAACTTATATTTTCTAATTAGAAATAATAATTTTCAAAGTTAAATTTTTAAAAATGTAATCTGATATATATCGTGATAATTTTTTTTTGAATATATAAAATTTAATGTTTATATAAAAAATTAAAATTTTGAAATTAATGTTTTAATAACTTTTAATTATAGAAATATTGGTTTCGGTAAATAATTTAGAATAAATCAGATAAAGGTAAAAAAATTTGAAAAAAATATTTTAATCAAAAATATATATTTTATCTTAAAAATAAATATTTATAAAAATAACTCGCGAACCTTTTTTAAATATTAAATTATAATTTTTTTAAAAGATTTATGAAAAAATATTTATTGGTTAAAAAATTCTCAACGAAAAATTAAAATCTAAGTAATTTTGAATCGATAAGATATGAAATAATTTAATTGAAATATTAGATAGTTTTAAAGATGCAATGAAACAAATTAAAATTAAAATATGCATAAAGATTTAAGTTAAACATTATTTAAGAATCCAATATAGATTCTTACTTGTTAAATTAATTAGAAATGCTCGGTAGATGGAATTCTACTTTGTCATTTGTCACTAAGTCGGCTTGCTCCTTCTAGCTCCAAAGGTGTACTTCTTTTTCGTCGTCGTATTGATCTTTAGGTGCAGCAAATCCATATTTGATAGTTAACAAATTTTCAAAATTAGTCTTAAAAATACTTCCATCCTTTTCTTCCACGTGACGAAATCTCTCTTGAACTTTGGTAGGTCAATACTCGCTCCAGTCATCTCTGGGTTACTTCAGTCGACGGTTAGTCCTTCTGAGGCGGTTAAGCTTTGTATCAATTATTGGTATCGTACGACTGGCAAGAGGAGGGTGAATTGTCTGAAATTATAAATATATATACCTTTCTCGCAACTTTCGGCTTTTACTAAAAAACATTGGTTAGAAAAATAGAAATGAATTGCATAAAATTAAATGACGCTGCCGGATTTACTTGGTCTGCAATCGGGAAGGTTGCTAATTCAAGATGAATATAGTTCACTCTCAAAACTCCTTCTTTGAGGAAATTCTCAGAGGCGAAGAAGCCTCATACAATGATTGATAGCTCTGACGATGATAACAGAAAGTAGAGATTTGAATACAAGTGTTGTTCATAATGAAAAAGATCGGGGCTATATTTATAGCCCATTGGTCAAAAATAGTCATTTACTGACGTGTGATTCCGGGATCCTGGACTCGGTCCGAGGTGCCCCAAGCGTCGCATCTCATCTGCTCGCAACGGCTACGCAATGATTTGAGGATAAGACTTTATCCTCGCCCGAGTGCTTAGAGTGATGTTGTCGTGGTCCCAAACGTCATTCGTAGAATTAAGGCACTTGTTGCGAATCAAGGAGGTTCGAGCGCCCGGACCCTCTCCAGGCACCCAGAGTCCAAGCGCACGAACCCTCTCCGGGCACCCAGAGTTTGTTCGCCTAGACTTGGTCTAGGTGCCTAGATCTAGGCTCCTAGACAAGATCAACTCAGAGTTGATGTTGTCCGACTTCAGCTCCAATCGCTTGGGTGATTTACTCGCCATCCAGAGTTGACTCACCTGAACCCAACTCCGACCTTCTCCTCATGTAGACTTCCACTCTGGTTTCTCGTCCCTCTAACATCGTGCGTCTTTCTCGTTTGCCAATGCACTCTTCTACAACTTCTCGTCTCTCAGATGCACTGAGTCTGTTAACACGCTTCCCGTGCCATTCTTCTCATCCACTACGTCTTCTGCTTGACTTATTGTGTTCCTAAGTTCCTACACGCTTAGACAAAAAAAATCAAAACACAATATGACCTAACTTAACCCGGTTAATCATATTAAAACTTACTTGTGGTATTTACACTTACTATCTTTCCTTTTTTTTTGATATACATCAACCCAAATTAAAATTAGGGTTAACCAAACTAATAAAATGCAATTAAGATTTAAATATGATATTTAAACTGATTAAATTAAATTACATAAGAAAATAAATATAACAATAAAAAATAAAACCTCTGTCTAAACTTAATATCTTCTCCCTTTGTCACAAAAAAAAAGAAAAAAATAAATAGAAAAAAAAAACTATATATAGGGGTCGTACATAAGCATTCCAAAGCTATGAATTTTTACCAAAATTAGTTCGTAAAGAAATTAATCTTTAAGAATTAAGTCTTATATTTTTTAAAAAATAATTTCAAAATAATTTAAAGTTTTATGAAAAACAATAAAAAAATTTATCAAAGTCAAAGATAATTTTTCGGATCAATAAAAAAATTTTCATTAGCAAACTATTTTCTTCTATTATCAAAATAAATATTTTAAGACAGAAATATATATTTTAAAAGTTTTAATATTAAAAATATTTTAGACTTTAAAAATTTATGCCAATTTTTAAGAGCATTTGAAATATAAGTTTGTAAAAAAAAAAAAAAAATTAAAAATAAAATTTTGAAAATATTTAATTATAAAAACTATTTTAGGTTAAACATTCATAAAAATTAATTTACGATAAAAAAAAATTAAAATAATTTCTGTCAACTGACAATAAAACGTTTTATCATAAATATGTAATTTTTTCAAGAATCATTTTTTGAAATAATTTTAATTTTTAAAATCTGATTTACTTAAAAAAATCAACTATATAATATAGAGAAATGATATTCATCTAGAATTTTCATCTATAAAATTCATCTAGATAGACACATAAATGATGGGACCCACCATTTCACTTTTTGTGGGTCCATCATTTATGTGTCTATCTAGATGAATTTTCTAGATGAAAATTCTAGATGAGTATCACAGCTCTATAATATAATGGTCAAAAAAATTATAAGTACATAATATTTTTATTTTTCACAAAAAAAAATAGATAAAAATAAAAAAGACAATCTACTAAACCATTAATTTTGCTAAAAATGTTAATAAATCAACATTATTCAAATTTATGACAAATTTTAAAAAAAAATCCAACATTTCAAGAGGGATTTTGGAACTTAAAATAAGTTTCTACCTACTAAATTAATAAGATAATTTTTTAAAATGTTTTTTTAATTATTTTTCTAATTTAACCTTTATAAAATCTAAAATACCAATTAAGCCCTTAAAAATTTTTTAAATTCTGAATATGTATATTCTTTTCTAAGGTTTTTTATTTGATCGTTTAATTTATCATTTTTAATTTTCAGTCTATCATAATCTTCTAATAAATATGTTTTTGCTAGCGTAACCTTTAATTCGATATTTTCTCTTTTTTAATAGTGCAATCTTTGTTTTAAATTTGTATGAACTTTTAAAAAGCATTTTTATGAACTCGTACAATTTTTCGAGAGATAAGGAACGCACCTCACTTATCATATTATTCTCATAGTCTTGTGCTTTCCTTTTATTGTTGCTTTCTTTTGACCAATCTTTTCTTTTATCGATGTTCATTTCGGACGAGTTTTCGTTGTCTTCTTAGTGATCCGCCATCAGTGCTAACCCAACATATTCTTCTTGCTCGGACTCAAATGAGAATTCGTCTCACGTTGCTTTTAAGTTTTTTGCTTAGATCTGCTTGACCCTTGGTATTTTTTTTTACTTTTTAACTTCGGGCAATTATCTTTGACATGCTTTTCTTTTTGGTAGTGGTAGCATAACACCTTCTGAAAATATTTTGTTGCTTGTCTCTTGTCAAAATTGTTACATTTTAAAATTTTTGAAAACTTTCTTACCAGTAAAGTTCTTCATTTTTGTGGAGAGAAGCTTTAGAGTCGAGTCGGGTACATCAATTTTTTTTCTTTTAGGATGATGTCCTAAAATATCAAATATATATATATAATTTCAATATATATGCATATTTAATATTCAGGGAGGAAAAGGATTTAAAACCATTAAAAATTGGAACTAATTAAATTTATATAGGAAAATAATTGAACAATAATTGATAATTAATAAGGAAATAAATTTATAAGATTTTCTAAAAATTTTAAGAATTTTTCTGTATTTTAATCAACATTTTTAGATTTTATGGGAATAAGAGGGGTAATAGAAAAGAGTTGGAGTACCCTATTTAAGTTGGGAGTTAGTGAATATATTAACATAAGTTTTGATTTGTAATCCTAAGTTTTTATCTCTCCCACTGTTCGACATCTTTACACGTGGCGTTGTCATAGGGTCTGACTTGTCGTCATCGTTCATGAGTAATCGAAGCTGCGTCACTGTGCAGCAGCCACCACCGGCGCCGTTAATGCGAGCGACTGATTTCGGCATCACGTCTCTTCATCATCCACGGGCACGCGACGTTTCCGCTACATTTAGGACCGGTGCCAACCAACCACCGGCGTTGCTCCTCCGTCACCCCGAGCAAGCCAACGCCGGCACTGCACTCCTTCCCTCATTGATCGCCGGTTGTTCCTCTCCACCCGTGCCATGAAAGACTATTGCCATTGCCTTTTATTCCTGCGCACTACAAGTAGCCAAGCGTCGCCTCCTCCGTCCTTTGCTCCACATTAGCCGACTGCCACAGGAACCCACAATCGAAGCTGGCCGACCTTGCCATCGCTCGAAAACCATGGACTTGAGCTCGAGACAAACTTTGGACTTAAAGAGAGTTAGACCACTTTACATTAGAGATGGGTAATTCTTGCTTGTCTTTCTTAAATAATTGATCTTAGTTTAATATGATAAATTTAAAAAAAAAATTATATTTATTTTTAGATTTTTATATTAAAAAATACAGAAATAATTTGATAAATTGGTATATATTATGTTTAATTAGAATATATATATAACAATAGATACTATATACAAAGTTTAAATTATAATTGAAAAGTACATGCAAATTTTCCCTTTAACAATTAGAATCTATCAAGCTGGATAGCACTAGCGTCATGGCTACGAGCTGGATAGCACTAGCGTCATGGCTACGCGGAATACCAAGTCAAACTAAGGGCAACATATAAATTGAAGCCAAGCTAAGGGGCAACACAATATACAATTTTCAGACAAGCAGGAACTGAATCAGAAATTTTATATTAGGGGAGTGGAAGGCAAAAAATGTGTTGTTTTGTTGAGGTGGGACGTTCTCCAACACGTTATGACATCGTCGAAGGAGCTAGGTTCGATTAGTCCATTCCTATGAGATTCAAACCCATGTTTTACCAAGTCAAAATTATTCTTGAAATAAAGATAGGTTGGATAGATTTTCATTGGTTAAAGTGATTGAATTTATAGAGGCGATCCCTTATTATAAAAAAAATAAAAACTTCTAAAAAATTAAAATTTTATAAATAATAAATAAATAACACTTATCATTTAAGACCAATTAAAGATAAAAAAAATACAAAATAAAAACTAATTAATAGATTTTAAGACCAATTATCACCTATATATATATATATATATATATATATATATATATATATATATATATATATATATATATAATTTTGCATTAATATATTTATGATATGAAAAAATATTAATTAAATTTTACTAATTTTCAAAAACTACTTTGAAAAATTATATATAAATTTTACTAAGATTTATGAATTTAATTTATTAAAAATTATGTTAAGTCATTTATTTTTATAATTATTTTTAAAAATTAATGTTATCCTTTTAATTGGTAAGAATTAATTTTTTTCTTAGTAATATTTAATTGAAAATGATAATTGATAAAAATTAAATAAAAAGAAATGAAATAGTCAGCTACAACAAAATATTTTTTTAATAATATTTCTATGATTTCCTTTTCTTGAACAAACTGTTTACAAAAACTATTTTAAAAAAGTTACAAATTCCGTTCCTTATTAATTAAATTAAATTTATTTAAGAAAATACTAATAATATAATTAATAAAAAAATAAATTTATATGATTATATAAAATTTATTAGATTTAAAAAATAATAAATTTATATTATATTTTAATATAATAAGTCAATCTGGTTTTGAGAAGGCGTGTCTAACTATCTATTTAAATCTACTTTTCTTTATCAAAACCTAAGTTTTGTTTAAACCATTCAACCTTAAACCGCCGCCTGCCGCGTCCCGCCAGCCCCCCGCCGCCCGCTGCGTCTTATCCCCTCTGTTCGTGCTCGGGCCCGTGAGCATCTCGATCAAAGCCACGCCGGGGAGCGCCCTACAGCAATCAGTATTTCGATCCGATTCGTCAACCATTCAGGTCATGAAGCGTTCCCGTGCCCGACGAACCATGACCATGAAGGCCGAGTTAATTCCAGGGCTGCCGGACTGCCTCGCTCTCGAGTGCCTCCTCCGCCTTCCCTTCCATGCCATCCTCGATGCTCGAGCCGTCTGCAAGCGGTGGAAGCACGAGCTCGACTCGCCGTCCTTCTACCGCATCCGCAGGACCGCCGGCCTCGCCCACCGCATCGTCTCGTTGCTCCTCCAGGGCAAGCTCCCGCACACCGTCGGCAACTTGCACCTAGCCCTATACGAGCCTGACACGGGCGTCTGTACGATGCGGCAGCTGGCCCCCAACCGTCCCAACAGCCATGCTGCGCTCGCGGGACGAGGGTTGGCGATGGGTAGGGATGCCGCGGTCGTTGGGCGAGAGCTGGTGGTGTTCGGCGGATGGGACGTGTTGGAAAACCGCCGTAGTGGCGAGGTCCATATCTATGACCTACACACCGGGGCCTGGCGCCCAGGCACGCCAAACCCGGCCCCAGAGCGGCTTTTCTGCTGGTTCGTATTGAACAGACAGAAGGTGTTGGTGATCGGCGGGAGGGACGCCGAAGGCAAAAAGCTGCAATCGGCGCTCGTCTACAATGTGGCTGCTGACACGTGGATTGAGATGCTTGATTTCGAGGAGCAAAAGTGTCAGGACGATGATAGCTTCTGCGATGAGTTTTGGCAAAGCAAGGAGGAATATAACAGTGCAATTCTTTGCTGCAGGAAATGGTTGTTAGTAGAAGACGAGGACGATGTGAGAATCTGCCCGACTGGTAAAGAGATATATATGTCCGTTCCCGAAGAGAAGAAATCAGATTCTGAAGACAAATCAAAGGAGAGAGTGATGGTTACGAAGTCCATATTAAATCGTAACGTTTTAAGAAACCTGAGGCAGCGGTTAGGATTACGGCCAGATGAGGTAGCCCTGTATCTTGAATCCTATTACAGCGGCCGGTTGTAAAGATAAGATTAAATTAAGGGAGTTTGATAAGGTATTAGATTAGATATTAGAATCACATTATAATGGGAGAGTTCTTTATGGTATACATTTTCTTTTTCTTTTTTTTTTTTACCTGTACTAGTTTTTTTATTCAAAATGATTTTAGATTATCAAATTCGACTATATATATATATATATATATGATTTATTGTTCTTATGTTTGTATGTGAAGAAATGCATATCAGGGTTTTTTTTGTTATATCATTGACTAACTATGCATTTTGAAGGTAACTTCATCAATAAACAGAATAGGAAATCATATTCGAAGATTTCTTCTACTTAAAAATTAAGATGAAATATTCAATTGTATTATAAATTGCGGCAAATGCTGAAAGAATATATCATCTAGCTGCCTGTTATTTTCTTTTTTTTACTACTGAAATAAATAAACATGGTACTCGTGACTTTCATGTAGTTTCATAAGTATTAGTGTTTATCGTATCTTTCAGTGGTGGGAAAAAAACAGTGGATGGTGCAAATACCGGTAGAACAAGGGCATCTTCAGTTTCATCCAGTAAACATAAAAAAGTTTGTTCTTTAAACTGTTTTATCTTGTTATGGTGTCAATGAGTGGCAAGCTTCTCTCATTCTCCAATTCACTGATAAGGAAATACGGAAGTAGTTCAATGATATAAAAAATGATCTCACCATCGCTGCATTGTTTTGGTGTCGGATCAAGATCCAGATGTATTAGTACCATAATTTATTTTTTTAGTTCAGAACCTTGGCTCTATATTTTTTTCTGAAATAGTGTTGACTATCTTATAGAAAGAAGATAAAGAGGTGTTCATTATCTTTTTTTTTTATTTGTATTTTGTATGTCATCCTTTGTTTTATGAAATGTTTCCAACAATTTATACAACACGATGTTTAAATTAAACTAGTTTTAGAAAATTTAGCTTCTTTTTTCCTTCTCACTGTGTCTCCCTCCCTCCAAAATTCCCCTGCTCAAAGCAAATCTTAGCCCCATACATTTATATTTATCTCCAATTGATCTTTTTGTTTATCCAAAAAAGAAGTATCTTTTTTCCTATTTTCATGACGGGTAATTATTTTCATAGGTAGCTTGATGTCAATTATTAATTTAGGTTGCGGTCCATCTTCCGGTTTTGAATATCATGCATTACCTCATCCTTTAACAGAAGCAGCGATATGATGAGGGACCTGACGCTGAATTTCTTGAGAAGCAGAGGGCCTACTTCATGGAGGTCGATGCTTTTGAACTCCCAGTAGAGTTGGTCAAAGAGAAAGATCTCGAATAAGATTAACAAAATCAGCATACCAGTTTAACCTTGACACTTTGTATAGTTACCGTGCCCATCTCTTTTTTGGACATGCCAATATTTTCAACTCCCATGCAGCTAGCGGAGGTAAGTTTGACAAAGCTAATGTTACTATGATACTCCTGTAAACCAAGACCATCTTCCCTAATAAAATGTTTCAGCTTTTTCTGAATTAGGAAAACTTATAGGCAAGATCTGGATGGATGTAATTGCAATTGCTCTACATGCAGCTCCAAATGGAAAGCATTCAAGTCTGATGCATGTTTATTTCTCGAAGCATGCTGTTAAGGGAGTTCAGAAACATGTTTGTTTCTCTGGTAGCCGTTAGGTATAACACAATTGTAGACCTTTTCCGTCAAACATAGGATTGACAGTTGCAATAATAACAGCGGAGATAACACAAATTGTTTACAGCTTAGAACTGAAAGATCTTGAGGAAATGTACATCAGTAGAATTTTGGAACCTAATTGTTGTTGTTGATATGGCTAAATTCCTAACCTTTGCGGACGGTTGTAGCCTCGTAGGGAGTACTTGGCTCATATCTGGTGGATATTTCGAATAGCTACATTTATGGTTTTACGGTCTAAATCCATGATCTTGGTTCAGTTCTCATAGTCACCAATTTCATGAAACAAAATAAAAAACACAAGAAATATCTCAAGGTCTGATGAGGCCGCCTACAAGTGGGGTGAATAGCCCTAAAAATAAATTAGATTTTAACTTAGTAGAGATCATATTAATTAAGTATAAATAATTAATATAAAAGTAATAACTAAAAATAAGAAAGTTAAGGAATTTATTTGATTATAACTTAGATGGTTGTTAATTTAAAATAGTTTAAAGTTTATTAAAGATCTCATTCGTGAATACAGAGTGACCTCTTACCGTCTTTGAAAGATTAGAAATAGTTAAGAAATTGAATACAATGATTATTACTTAATTCCTAGTTCCATGAGATTTTTTATACCATTCTGAAAAAAATTATAGTTGCTTGGAGGCGTTATAGTTGCTTGGGAGACGCCTCCAAGTGGATAAAAGATTATCCTCTTCTCAATGGTAGCCTAACGATTACTTTTCAATGGTGGCGGCGAGAGAGCCTCTAAGCTCCATGAGGGCACCTCTATCAAGAGACGCGAGGGGGCTCTAAGCTCCTTCAGGATGCCTCCAAGTTTTTTTAGGGTATCCAGTTAACCTTTGATATTGTCCGAAATCTGAGAAGACGGAATTGTCGGAATGACGTGTCTGGAATATTGACTGCATCTCCCTGACTCGGATGGTGAGCTGTCTTCTGTGTTGATCAAGTCGTCAGAAGTCCTCTACTCAACAGTACCTGCAGCCAGCGATCGGGTTGCCCCGGTCTCAGGTACCTCGATGCTCGAGGCGGGTCCCACGAATATATAAGTAGTCGAATAATAGTAGAATAATGAAATGCACGAATAATGAGTACGATAACGTACCCTGGTCCCAGGGGGCGTCCTCTGGTGGAAGGTGAGCTGGTCACGATGTTGGATCTTACGACGCGGAGTTGGGCACGGCATGGATCTGGAAGGCGGCACGCGATCGGAAGACGACAGTGACACACAAGTCTAAATATGAATCTGACAGCGTCACACAGACTAGAATATATCACACAATAATGGCTCATAGGTCGGCTAGTAACAATGGCTCATAATCGTAATATTAATGCACAAGACAAAGCATAGCGGCTCGATGGTCGAAAACACAGCAGATGACCGGAAGGCTAAATCAAACATCGGCTCGGTGTCGAAAGTGCACGATAGCGCAAATCATAGGGTGATCACGACTATGAAATCGGCGGCTGCAGATTGAAGGAAGTAACCACTTATGGCAGTGCGGAGTCGACAATCACTGGTGGCGGCCACGGCGAAAGGGGATGTTGACGAGATGAGGAGAGGGAGAGCCCGCTAGAAAGGGGGACAACGGCGAGGCAGTGTTGGTCGCGATATGTGGTGGCATAGGCAGTGTTAATCGTGAAGCACGAGGAGGAAGAAAAAGAGGCAACTGACCTCGAAGACGGTCAGAGCCGGAGGCGGCGGTATGCTCCTCGCGACGGTGATAGCGTGAAGAGGCCACGACACACGGAGTGGAGCAATGGGAGTGGCGTGAGGGTCGTCGGCCGGTATCAACGCTATTGAGGCTATGCGAGAGTGGAGAAGTGGCGATTGGAGGCCTTTGTCTGCGAGAGGAGAGGGAGATCAGAGAAGGCGGCACTCTCTCCTTCCTCCCCATGGTGGCGGACCCAAAGCCCCCCCCCCCCCCCCAAAAAAAGTCTCTAGTGAACAGTATCCGTTTTAAAACCAAACCCTTAAATCATGAAATGACCCAAATGCCCTCCCTTCCATCTACCATTATCTCCTCACCGCATCAACCTTCAATCGGTTAACTCTTTCTCGCGCTTATTTGGGTGATGCTCCAGTCATCTGGAGTTGAGTTCACCTGAACTTAACTCCGATCTTCTCCTCGATCAGACTTCTTCCCCGGTTTCTCATCACTTGAATGCTTTGTGTGCCCTTCTCGTCCACCGATGTACTCTTCCACAGCTTTTCATCCCTTGAATGCACCAAATTTGTCGACTCATTTCCTGTGTCATCTTTCTCACTCATCGTGTCTTCCACTCGACTTTTTGTGTTCCTAAGTCTCTGCACACTTATACACAAGACATCAAAACAACACATGACCTAACTTAACTTGGTGATCATATCAAAATTAACCTGGGGTACTTACTATTGGTCCCGTGCGACCGACAAGAGGGGGGTGCATTGCATGAAATTATAAATATATCCTTCTCACAACTTTCGACTTTGACTAAAAAACACTTGTTAAAAAAATAGAAATGCATTGCATAAAATTAACTGACACTACCGGATTTACTTGGTTTGCAACTGAGGAGGTTGCTAATCTAAGATGAATATAGTACACTATCAAAACTCCTTCTTCGAGCAAATTATCGAAGTCGGAGAAGACCCATACAATGATTGACAGCTCAGAAAATGAAAACAGAAAGTGAAGATTTGAATACAAGTGTACTTCACAATGAAGAAGGTTGATGCTCTATTTATAGCCCACTAGTCGAAAATAGTTATTTGCTGACGTGGTTACTCCGAGCGCTTGGACCTGGTCTGGGCCCCCCAGCAATGCATCTCATCTGTTCACAACGGCTAAGCAATGATCTAAGGATAAGACTTTATCCTCGTCCGAGCGCCTGGACTCGATCCGAGCGCCTAGAGTGTTGCTGACGTGGTCCGAAACATCATCCGCAGCGATAAGTCGCATGTTGCAAATAAGACGGTTTGGGCACCCGGAGTCCTGACACCTGGACAAGGTCAACTCAGAGTTGACTTTGTCCGACTTCAGCACTTATCGCTTGGGTGATTCACCGGCCATCCAAAGTTGAGTTCACCCGAACCCAACTCCGGCTTTTTCCTCGAGTAGAATTTCGTTCTGACTTCTCGTCCCTCGGAACGTCGCGCGTCCTTCTCATCCGCCAGTGTACTCTTCTGCAGCTTCTCATCCCTCAAATGCACCGAGTATGTTGACTCGCTTCTCGTGTCATCCTTCTCTTTCACTGTGTCTTCTGCTCGACTTATTATGTTCCTAAGTTCCAGCACACTTAGACACAAAAATTAAAATACCACAAGACCTAATTTAACTCGGTTGATCACATCAAAACTTACCCAAGATACTTACAATCTCTCCCTTTTTGATATGCATCAATCCAAGTTAAAGTTAGGGTAAAATAAAATTTATTTGAAAAATAAATTAACATGAATAATGCAATTAAATACAACTAACATATTGAAAATAAGTCCTATATTTAACTATCCAATTTCTCCCATTTGATTACAGTAAAATATAGGGGTTAATTTTCAAAAGAAATTTGAGAAAATTTACTAAGGGTGATTTAAACAACACCCAATTATGAGAAAATTTTTCAATAATTATTTTTGTATATCCGAATTGAATTAAAGACAAAATTTGTCAATATTAATTTAAAATTTTTTTTTTATTTTTAAAAATACTAAAAAATTTCTTGGTGGTCAAACAAAAATATAACAATAAAAAAATATTTTGAAGAAAATACATATTTATTTTGACCAGCATAAATTTTCTAATTAGAAATAATTATTTTTAAAGTTAAATTATTAAAAATATAATTTGATATCTAAAAATCATGATAATTTTTTTGAATATATAAAATTTAATGTTTATCTTAAAAATATTAAAATTTTGAAAATAATGTCTAAATAATTTCTAATTAGAGAAATATTGGTTTCGGTAAATAATTTAGAGTAAATCAGATAATGGTCAAAAATATATATATATATATATTGAAAAAATTTTCTTTTGACCAAAAATATAATATTTTATTATAGAAAAATAATATTTACAAAAATAACTCACGAAACCTTTTTAAATATTAAAATATAATTTTTGTTAAAATATTTATAAAAAATATATTTAATGATAAAAAATTCTGAAATTTTTTCTACTAATAAATTTCTTTTTCTTGAAAAAAATAAAAATCTAATTACTTTTAAACAGAAAAGATACTAAATAATTTATTTGAAAATTTTGACAATTTTAAACATTCAAAGAAAAGCAAATATTAAAACAAATTAAAATTAAAACATGTATAAAGATTTAACCTAAGTATGATTTAGGAACCCAATATAAATTCCTACCTATTAGATTAATCAAAAAATTTCTTGGAATATATTTTCTTGTTATTTTTTTAATTTGACCCTTGTAATATTTAAAATACCAATTTAGCCCTTTATAGTTCCTCTTAATTCTAAATTTTCCTTTTTAAATTTTTCATTTTCTGTTTCTAATTGACAAGAACTTTTAGAAACCATTTTAATAAATTTATATAATTTATCAGGAGGTAGAGAACGTATATCACTTACCTCAATTTTGATGGTACAAGCTCCCCCTTTATCGCTACTTTTTTTCTGAAATGTCTTCCCCTTCGTCGATGCTCATCTCTGATGAAGTCTTGTCATCTTCATGATGGCTTGCCATAAGCGCGAGTCCGGCGTAGGCTTCAACCTCTGATTCAGATGATGACGATTCATCTTAAGTCACCGTTAGATTCTTGTGTTTTGTTCGGGTTGATCTTTTGTTCTTGTCCTTCTCATTTAGTTTTGGTCAATTATCTTTAATATGCCCTTCTTCTTGACAGTTATAGTATTGCATCTTTCGTTTGCTTCGTGGAAGTTTCTTAGCCTGTGACTTGTTAGACTTAAGTAATTTACTAAACTTTCTTACTATAAATGTAGCTTCATCTTCATCAAGTGATGTGTTTGAATTTGGTTCGCCTTTCTTGTTAGCTTTCAGTGCTAGGTTTTGAGCTATCTTTTCTTCTTTATTTCTTAAACTTGCACATCTCAATTCATGAAGTTCAAAAGTAGAAAATAGATTTTCTAATATTCTCACCTGTCCTTAGAGATGTAAAAGAAGTCAACTATGAATGCCCACTTATTCTCTAAAATACATTTCAAGCGTACCTTAATGAATCTCAGTTTGTTACCATTTCTCCGATATTTGTGAGTCCAATGATCAGCTCTTTGATCCTTGAGTGTAAATGAGTGACTGTTTCACCATCTTCCATTCGGAGGTTGCTGAGTTGGTTTCGGAGCATATCTCGTCTTGTGAGTTTGGCCTTCGAGGTCCCTTCGTATAGCTCTAGGAACTTTGCCAAAACTCTTTGGCTTACTCATAGGATTTGGTTGACTTCTTGTGGTGGTAAAACGTTCAGCAGATGGAATTCTGCTTTGTCGTTTGCTACTAAGACAGCTTGTTCCTTCTTGCTCCAAAGGTGTTCTTATTTTTCGTTAATGTGCTGATCTTTGTGTGCAACAAATCCATATTTGAAGTTAACAAAATTTCAAAATCAATCTTAAAAAAATACTTCCATTCTTTTCTTCTATGTAGCAAAATCTTCTTCGAACTTTGGTGGGTGAATACTCGCTCCGGCCATCTCTGGGTTGCTTCAGTCGGCAGTTAGTCCTTTTGAGGCGATTGAACTCTGATACCAATTGTTGGTCTCATGCGACCGACAAGAGGGGGTGAATTACCTAAAATTATAAATATACCCTTCTCGTAACTTTGGACTTTGACTAAGAAACACTTGTTTGAAAAATAGAAATGAATTGCATAAAATTAAACGAGCTACCAGATTTACTTGGTTTGTAACCAAGGAGGTTGCTAATCCACACTACAAGAAAAAAACTAATAGACAACACTTTAAAAGCGTTGTCTATGTGACTGAAAAGTGTTGTTAAAAGTATTATTGTTAAAAGTCTGCTCAAAGACAACGTTTTAAAAGCGTTGTCATTTGTAGCAAGGACAACATTTTTGCAACGCTTTAAAAGCGTTATCATTTTTTACAAAGACAACGCATAAAAAGCATTGTCTTTTTTTTAACAAAGACAACAATTTCACAATGCATAAAAAAACGTTGTTTTTATAGTAAAAGATAAGAAGTTTAAACTATTGTCTTTTAATACCAAAGACAAATAAAAAATAAATGAAAATAAATATATTTCAATCAACAACATATTATTAAATAAACAACTAAGATCAATATAGAAATTATCATCCTTACACTTATATAACAAACATAATTACTTGCATGCAAAGAAATTTTAATTAGGAGACACTCAAAACTACTCCTATCGACTACGTCTTATTGCATGAACTTAAAAAATCTTGATAGATGTTACTTATCTCTCTTGACTTGAATGTTCTTTATTCATTGGCTTTAACCATCTTCTCGTTTAAATCTTAAAGTCTTCTTAATATTTCTTCGTCGAAATACTTTCCAGTCACACCCTTGAGGTTTGGATGCAGTGCCACATAGCATGTAGTTGTTGCTCCTATAATCATCCATATCCGAGCTGTTTAGCTGGAGTTTCTGAATACCTCCATTCATCATTCAAAATATCTGAAAAGACACTTCATGTAAAATTTCTAAAATCTCAATATTTAATGAAAGTCAACAGAAATAAGCAAACGACATGTGAAATTTTCACAATCTCAACTTCTATCATCCAAGAAGTAAAAACCTTATTTCAAAAAAGTTAAGAAATTGATGCATCAGAACAGAGTCAACTGGAATAAAACTATCAACTAAACATAAAGGCAAACATAGGGAAAGTAAATACCTTGCAGATGACATGTAAGATTATTTATGTAGTCCACATGGCAAGGTCTAACTGGGATAACTAGTATCTGTTCTATGTAGTTGTTTATAGATTCACAATGTTGAGATACAAACTCAGTTAAAGTTCTGTCACCCAAAACTAACTCCAGCAATGATGCAAATCCATTCTGTGGGAAAAGAAAAGAATATATGAACAAAGAAAATTCAAGTATCGGATAATAGACATGAAATATGAAATAGGAGAAAAAATAAGATTCAAAATATAAACCAATTCAGTATGCTTACACAACTTCTAGAAAAATAAAAGAACTAACAGATTCAAGATAACAAGAATTTGAGCAGACTGAATTCTTAAAAGAAACCCTACTATGAGATAATCATCCAATGACAAACTATATATGTATGCCAATAATTTGCAAGGGAAAGTAGGAAACTCACTGGTTCATAGTCTGGATTTTTGATCCAATCTAACCTAGAGCATGGAAAGTAAAAACGCATCAAGTAAACATCTAGTGAAACAAAAACTAGAGCATGTAACAAAACCTAAACTAAAGAACAAACATCATGGGAACATGAATCACTAAACTAACAAGCATTAAATGGAATTAAACTAAAGAAATTGTATCAACTAAAACCTATATAATGGAAGAGACATTTAATCAAACACTTGATAGGCATAAGTCAATGAAATCATAATGTGTGCAAATTGAAACATAGGAGGCCAAATTAATACAAGCACTTAACATTCACATAAAACATAACTCAATATGAAAGACAACATGAAGTAAAACATAGAATGAAACCTAAAGCATGAAATGAAATCTAATCTAACCTAACGACATCTAAATGAAGAACGAGGACTTAAAGAAATTGAAAGAACAAGATAAGAAAGAATTAAGCTAAGTAAAATGCATCAAATTAAACCTAACTATTTGAAGAGACATTTCACCGAACACCTACTATGCATTAAACAAATAAAGCAAGATGAGTGCAATTCAAACAGAGGGAATTAAGTTCAATACAAGCATTCAAACAAAACTCTGCTGGTGGTTGCACACTTCGACACGACGATGGTGACGACTCTTCACTTCAAGAAACCCTCTCCAAATGAAGTTGGCAAGCTGTGGAAATGCACTGCGAAATGGGATGAACAGCCGGACCTCTCTCTGCTCTACCGCCTGAACCCCAAGTGGTGGAACTTCGGAAGGTTTTCAGAAGATGGAGGTCACACTGGAGAAATCCTCTCCGGCGAGGTGGATGCTCGGAGTCGTCGTCGCTACTTGCTGTCCCCGCCCAGAATAATGTTGCTGTCGTCGCTGTTGGAATCAAGAAGAAGGGTGGGATGTGGAGGTCCGGCCGGCGGCAGTGAAGAGAAGAAAGAGCAGCCGACCGGTGGTGAGGAAGAAGAGACGGTCGGTGATGGGAGGTCACATGCCCTAGCCACGCGAGAGCAGATGTCACGAACAGAAGAGGAATCGCTAGCACTGTGCCGTCGCGTGGGTAAAAGGAAACGAAGTTTTCTCCTCCTTTAATCTAGGTCGTCCATATTGTGATGAAGATGGATGAAGATCCAGCCATTAGATCTTGAGATAAGCGGTCCAGATCACTTAAGATTAACTTGAGATTGATTCTATCTTTAGATCTGCCGGTCCACATTGCTTCAAATCTTGATGGAGGGCTGGATGACTAGATCTGAGTGAAGGAACAAGAAGCGTTGTCGTAGACACTAAAAAATTGATAATAGACACTTGACAATAGACAACGCTTTTTAAAAATCGTTGTCGTAGACACTAAAAAATTGATAATAGACAATGCTTTTCAAAAAACGTTGTCTTTGACCCACAAAAATCACTAATAGACAACGGTTTTTTAAAAAATGTTGTCTATTAGTCAGAAAATAAAGAGATAGACAACGTTTTTCACTAAAAACATTGTTAAAAAAAACAAAGACAACGCTTTTTTAAAAAAGCATTGTCTTTTAAGTGTTGTAAAATCTCAATTTTCTTGTAGTGGCCAAGACGAATGTAGTACACTATCAAAACTCCTTCTTCGAGCAAATTCTCGGAGGTGGAGAAGCCTTGTACAACGATTGATAGCTTAGAAAATGAAAACAAAAGGCAAAGATCTGAATACAAGTGTTGTTCACAATGAAGAAGATTGGAACTCTATTTATAGCGCACTAGTTGAAAATAATTGTTTGCTGATGTGGTGACTCAAAGCGCCTGGACCAGGTCCAGGCGCTCCCAGCGGTGCATCTCATATGTTCGCAATGGCTATGCAACGGTCTGAGGATAATACTTTATCCTTGTCCGAGCGTCTCGAGTATTGCTGACATTGTAGGATCGAAAAGAATTTAGATATCTCCACAATTGCATGATATTGTCCACTTTGGGCCTAAGCCCTCATGGTTTTGCTCTTGGGCTCTCCCCAAAAGGCCTCATGCCAATGGAGATATCTTTTCTCTTATAAACCCATGATCTTTCCCATGTGTTTCCAATATGGGACTATGTTTGCAACCTTGCAACCCCAACAATCCCCCCCTCAAACAAAGGACCATAGGTTTCCCACGTCCGATCCTCGACCCACCAGGTCTTCCTGCCCCTCGGTCCACCCGACCTACTAGGACTTCCTTGCCTAGTCGCAACTAGGACTTCCTGCCTGGTGTCTGGTCCTCTTGATCCGAACATAGGAGCCCCCACTATCTTTGTTCGAGGTCAATATTGTACCCACATGGCTCAATCAGACCATAGCTCTTGTGCACAGTCGGCGGTTAAACCTTCTGGCAGTCCGGGCTCTGTACCAATTGTAGGATTGAAAAGAATTTAGATATCTCCACAATTGCATGATATTGTCCACTTTGGGCCTAAGCCCTCATGGTTTTGCTCTTGGGCTCTCCCCAAAAGGCCTCATGCCAATGGAGATATCTTTTCTCTTATAAACCCATGATCTTTCCCATGTGTTTCCAATATGGGACTATGTTTGCAACCTTACAACCCCAACAGACATGGTCCTAAATGTTTTTCGCATTGATAAGGCACCTGTTGCGAATCAAGGAGGTCTGGGCGCCGTCGCGGGGTTCGACCCGTCATCACCGTTCGTGAGCAGCCAACGCTGCGTCGCTATCGCCGCAACTACCACTAGCACCGTCGACGCGAGCAGTTGATCCCGGCATCACGTGCCTCTCCTCTCCACGTCTCTTCATCACCCATGTGCACACGGCGTTTCCACCGCATTCAAGACCGGTGCCAACCAACCACCAGCGTTGCTCCTCCGTCAACCCGAGCAAGCCAATGTTGGCACTACACCCCTTCCCTCACTGGCCGCCGGTTGTTCCTCTCCACCCATGCCATGAACGACTGTTGTCATTGCCTTCTATTCCTACGCACTACAAGCAGCCAGTCGTCGCCTCCTCCACCAGTCAACTCGCCCTTTGCTCCACACTGACCGACGACCGCTGGAACCCACAACCAAAGCTGGCCAATCTTACCATTGCCCGAAAGCCATGAACTTGAGCTCAAGGCATACTCTACATATAGTAGATGCATGATCCTATTATTGCAAGATCCTATTATTTGCATTGATTATATAGTAGATGCTTATTGAGATTAACCTTTTATTACTTGATCTTAGTTTGATCCATGTTATATCTATGCAGTTTCATTATTCTTCATGCTTGATATTTTTATATATCTATGATATTACCATACCATAGTGTAGAATGTTCAATATCCTGCTAGACCCCTAGTTTATGATTTGAGCTTGTATTTATTGTTAGAATGATCATATCGTAGTGTAGAAAATCGAATATCCTACTAGACCCTTATTGGTTATTTAGGCTCATGTCTATATGCTAGTGAAGTTAGATTGAGGTGTGGTTATAGAGGATTCTATTGGATGTGATTATTCATTTTATGTTTATCGTTACGTTGTTATATTTGACGATCATTGTCTCTCATTCATCGTTGAGAGAGTCGTTAGTGACCATGTGTATATCTAGTCGATCATCGTCTCTCATTCATGGTTGAAAGAGTCGTCAGCTATTATGATATATACAACTGCCCACGAGGCCATATGTGGTAGTGTGTATTGTCGTCCGTAGTTCATGGCTAGATATCTACGTATATACCTTGTCTGCCTATGGGACCGACCATCCATGGTAGAGTATTCTCCCACAACATTGGTCACTTATACATCATGTCTGCCCACATGACTATCTGTGATAGAGTGTTCTCCCTGAAACATTGACTGTTTACATGCCCTAATTGTCCACGGGATTATCCGTAGTAAAGCATTCTTCCGCAGTTAGTGGTTGGAGAGCTTGATAGCTACCTCATCCTATCCGCCCGTAGGACCATCCGTGGAAAAGTGTTCTCCCATGGGCAGTGACCCATTCGTGGTAGCATATTATTGTGCTAGTCAAGAGTTATTATATGTTTTTTATATGATTGTTATGTGTTGAATTTATGCAGATGATTTCTAGATGTACTGTATGTACTCCTGATTTATTAGCTATACCTGGTGGAGTAGGTTAGTGAAGGATTACATTGTTGGTTATGGTATATTTAGTAGATGATTTTATATTGGTACTCTTACTTTTGTAGTAAGTATTATTCTCTGAGACTACATCCTTTGATCCTCTTACATATAATATCATGCACTATCTTCTTATATCTAATGAGTCGTTGTACTCACTACCCTTACTTTTCTTTTGACTTTCAGTTTATCAAATAGAGGATGTGTTGTGTCACTCAAAGGTTCTGACTACCGGTCCCATTCAAATTTGGATTTCTTTTCGAGTTGTTTGGTCTATGTTTCCATTATTTGTATTTATGATGTTCATTTAGTATCGAATGTTTGAATGTTGGTTTTATCTTGTTTGGTTTAGTGTGATTACATGTACATGCATACATACACGCATCGTCATTATATCTAGTCAATTTTATATCACATGGGTGTTCTATTGGTTTGAAATGGTTTGATATCGATTATTTCTCATATTATCATTAGGGGGTACCATCTGATTTAACGGATAAGTGTACCCTCAGGACATGACAGATGTTCTGACTCAACTCCTTTCTTAGTCCTGCACATATGCATTCGTGAAGTTCTAATATAGAAAATAAGCTTTCTAATGTGCTTACCTCTAGATCCTTAGAGATGTAGTATGAGCCAATTATCAATTTCCAATCCAAGGTCCTCAGGAAAGTATTAAGAGCATACCTTATGGAGTCTTTGTTCGTTATCATTTCTCCGAGATTTGTGAGTCCGATGATCAACTCCTTTAGTTTGGTGTGTAGTTGAACCACCGACTCTGCTTCTTTCAGCCGGAGGTTCGTCAGTTGATTCTGGAGTAGGTCCCATCATGCGAGTTTGGCCTCTGAGGTCCCTTCGTGCAGTTCTATGAGCTTCTCCTAGAGTTCTTTCACCGAGTCATAGACTGCCGATCTGATTGACTTCTTGGGGTGGAAGAACACTCAGCATGTGGAATTCTGCTCTCTCATTTGACACGAAATCATTCTGCTCCTTCTTCCACATATGCTCTTCCTTTTCATCTCCATGTTGATCTTTGGGTACTATAAAATCAAATTTGATTATTAAAAGAATATTAAAATTAGTTTTGAAAAATACCTCTATCTAGCATTTCTAGAGTGTGAACTCCTCCTTGAACTTTGGTGAGTAGATGTTTGATCTGACCATCATCTCCTTTAGCGGATGATTAGTCTTTCTAGAGTGGTCTGGCTATGATATCACTTGAAGGTCTGATGAGGCCGACTAGAGGAGGGATGAATAACCTAAAAATAAATTAGAAGAATCTCTTACTTTCTAACTTAGCAAGGATACAATATTAATTAAGCACAAATAATTAATATAAAAGCAATAACTGAAAGTAAGAAAGTTAATAAATTTATTTGGTTACAACCTAAATGGTTGTTAATCTAAGGCAGTTGAAAACTTACTAAAAATCTCCTTTATGAAGGTCGAGTAACCTCTTACCATCTTTAAAAGCTTACAAATAGCTAGGAAATTGAATACAATGATTATTACTTAATTCCTAACTCCATGAGACTTTTTATAGCCTTCTGGAAAAAGTTATAGTTGCTTGGAGGTGCCTTCAAAGGGATCCAGGGCGCCTCTAAGTAGATAAAAGATTATCATCTTCTCAACGGTAACCTAACGACTATTGTTCATTGGAGGTGCCTCTATGGAAGCTCCAGGGTGCCTCCAAGGGAGGCACAAGGACACCTCCAAGCTCCTTCTGGACGCCTCCAAGTTTTTTTAGGGCATCCAGTTAACCTTCAATCGGTTAACTCTTCCTCGCGCTTATTTGGGTGATGCTCCAGTCATTCGGAATTGAGCTCACCCGACCTTTTCCTCGATCAGGCTTTCTCCCCATTTTCTTGTCCCTCGAATGCTCCACGTGCGTCCTTCTCGTCCACCGGTGTACTCTTCCGTAGCTTTTCGTACCTTGGATGCACCGAGCCAATCGAGTCATTTCTCGTGCTATCTTTCTCACTTGTTGCATTTTCATCTCGACTTATTGTATTCCTAAGTCTCTGCACACTTAGACACAAGGCATCACAATAACACATGACCTAACTTAACTCGGTTGATCACATCAAAATTAACATATGATATTTACAATAGAAGAGAGTTTAGCCTTCACTATTTACTATCAGACCGACCCAAAATGATCGATGAAACACCTGATCAAGTTAGCATCAGAGGTGATTGATCATGTGATTATAGAATAGATCCTAGGATGCCAAGGAACTTGCTCAAGGTTATGGTAGAAAACATTTTAGGTTAGGAAGTTACCCCACAACAGTAGTAGAAGTGCACCACCCTTCCATCTTTAAATCTTTATATACTTTTTAATAAAAGATGATTATATTCATTTCTTATAATTTGTTCTCATATTAGATGAAAAGAGATAGATCATGAGCACAATTTATAATCGACTCTTAAATGTATGAAAAAAAAATAAATCTAAAAACATGTGTATATCAAAAATATAAATTAACTTTATCCCATTGTAATAAATCTGCCCCTTCTAATGGGCACCCCGTGAGACAAGCATATTGTGCTGTCATGCCAACAATCTACTAAATTGGATACTGAATTAAACAAGGAGGGCACCCCCGTGAAAACTGAAACAGGATCGTGCCGTCGTTGGTCATTCCACACGAGAGCGAGAGAAGCGAGAAAGGTCGCTAAGAGGAGCACATCGAAGCGTGCTTCCTTGTGCAAGTAATCGAAGAGAAAGAAGCACAGCACGGCAGTTGCTTCTTCTTCCTCTCGGGGAATGGCGTCGTGGAAGCCCCTCCTCCTAAAATCCTTGGACTCCAATGCCCATCTCAAGCATTCCGCCTTCTTTCAACTGGTAAGGGACCTTTCTCGCTCTCGCTCTCTCTCTCTCCGTGATCTTGATCCTTGTTCAACAATTGATTGACAGGCGACAATCGGTTCCAATGGAAGACCTTCCAATCGAACTGTGGTCTTCCGGTATGACCCGTACTATTCTTGCGCGTCCTTCCTGTCTCAATTTCATTAGCCAATAGTTTCGGCGGAAGTTGTTGATTGATTTTGCTGCCTCTAGAGGATTTCAGGAGGATACGGATATGATTCAGATAAATACCGATTGCCGCAGCGTCAAGGTAACTTACACGTATTAGGAGTTTTTGCAAGAATTGTATGTACTCATTCTTTGTGCTTGCTTTCGTTGATTGAACAGATTGAGGAGATTCAGCATTGCCGTTTTGGAGAGGTAAATCGTTTGGGGCATAATTCGATTGGGGCATTTTATCGACTTATAACTTTGTTGCTGCCCATAATGAACGCACGCTAGCATTCAAATATATGTTCTATACTTCTATCATCTGTATATCATGAAAACTTGTTACTTCTGTAGTTTCATTCTTTTCTTCCTAATCACTAAGCTAGAATGATGAGCAATCAATATCTATTTTAACTTTTTTAAAAAAAAAAAAATCTTTAATAGACAAACGATGATGATGGATGTTGAATTAACCAATATTTAATGTTCTTGCACACGATAAAGTTGTAAAACATACAAATGCCACTTTATCATAAGTGTTTGCCTTCAAATATTTTTCATTGGTTGAAATTCTTCATATATTTGCAACAAGTCAAATTTCAGTGTTGCAGTAATGAACTGAAATTGCTTTGTTATGGTTTATTAAACTCTTCTAGGTATGTTGGTACTTCACTGAGTCATGGGAACAGTTCAGATTGAAGGGAACTATAGACATCATTGATGCTACAAATTCAGATGCTTTAAAGCTTCAGGTTGGCAAACAGTTTAGCTTTTCCTCTTATCCTGCGATCATTATTCGTTGCTATTAGATTCACCTATGATTATTATTACATTTTGGGTAAGGGTAATTGCAGATTGACAAACTGCTATAAATTCAATTTTATTGGCCAATTCCCATAATATGGTTAGCGTCACTTTAACAAACAGTACTAGGTGACAAATGATTTGAACCACTAATTCCCTAATCTAGATTGTGGCATGTGTCAGATTTTAGCATGTCCATACACATGGTATTGGCAAATGATCTTTTACACATGAATATATAACCAAGAATTGTTGATAAGATGGTGGTGATGTGATAGAGGTATGCTGTGTAAGATTCAAACTGCTGTTGGAGCACTAATCTATGATATAATAGTTCTCAAAATTGGTCCACGAATGTGGAAAATTTATCTATCTTCATGATAGTAAAACAAGTTGTAAAGAGCATGATTTCACTTTTGTTGTTGATGTGCATCATTGAAGCTACAAATTTTAATGCTTCCAACGATCCTCATTCATTGTTGTCACATGATTCAAATATATGATCTTTGTTACATATAAGGTATGGCCAACTCTAAATTTCCTCAATGTTGTAAGTTCAATATTTTTGATCTTTGTTACATCTGAGGTATAGCAAATTATGGATTGCCTATAGCAAATTAGCATGTGATTGTATCAGGTCTTTCTACGGTTAGAGTCACTTAAGAAAAGGTACATAAATGATTTATCAATAAAGTTTGCTTTGGATGGCTACTAGCATAATTTCTGCTCTTCTATTATTGTTGTTTCAAACTTTTTGGTATCTGTAAAATGCTTGAGAAGGTGAGATGTGCCATCATTCCAAGCATTGTATTGATGGTATTTGGGAGTTTGGGGAGGGTATAATTGTTAGTTGGTGTCATGTTAAGGGAGAGGAATAAACAAACTCATATTGTTGTTAGGTGTTCCTAGAGGAGAGGGGAGAGGATGATGATTCTAGATGAAATCCAATGTCCTACATTTTTAGATGGTTTAATGAATTAGTTTGTTCTTTCTTTTTTATAAAAAGAAAGTAATGTTGAAACTAAGTTACTCATTTCCTTACCTTCACAGTGCTGATTGTCTGAATCTTCAGAATTTGAACAGTTATAATTGCTCGTGTAGCATGCACATGAATTTCGATTCCAACTTGTCTATTGAAAAATCATGCTCTAACTATTTTTTTTGGGGTAATATCTCATTGATTGGACATAATAATTTGCTAATTGTTTATACATGACCATTTTAAAAAGAAAAATACGTGTCAAGGGTATAGAAATTAAGTTATGGAGGTTATGCATTTCTAGATTTTTCTGCAATATGCTAATTCTGGCCTGATTTGCTGTTGGACACCTCCATTACATTGACTAATTATACTTGTTGATAAGTTTTCTACTTTGGGGGCTTGTTTGTTTCAAGAATCTGATGTGGTTGGCTCAGCCTTGGCATCGACATAAAGCAGAATGCATTTTGATAATTTATCTCGCCAACTGACCGCAATCAATAATATTTTTCTAGCATCTATTAGTCTAGCTGATCTTTTGCTATGGATTTAACTATAATTTTTTTTTTGCAGAAAAGGGAGAAAGCATGGTTTGCAAGTTCTCTGAAATCACGATTACAGTACTTAGCCCCTACTCCTAGTCTTCCAGCTATTGCTATCCACGACCCTGGTGAAGAGATACAACTCGATCCATCTGAAGGCCCAGTTGACGCATTTTGCCTTTTGATTTTTGATCCAGATCAGGTCAGTAACTTAAATATCAATAACTTCTCTTCTCAATCTGTGTAAATTTATTTTATGATACTGGAGTTGCATGGAAGCATGTCATCACTATGCTACTCTACTACATATCATTTTTCTCAAGGCTTTCCTCCTCGTTGACACTTTGCATCATATTCATTGCTATTTTATCTGTGTTGGTGAATCTTGAATCAGGTTGACTACTTGAATTTGAGAAGCAATGAGCGACTTATCTTTACATCCAAACCAAATGGGCCTAGCTGCAAATTATGGATGTCTCAGAAAATCAACCCATAATGTTTATCATGTATGAATCTTCCAATTAGGCTAGATTTTTTTTTTTAATAGCATGTAAATCACAGTTATGTTTTTATCTCTTCTTTCATATTCCACGACATTTTTCTTCTCCATTTTATCTCCCCATAGCTTTCTCCTTCCAGGTTCTTCCTGCCAAAAGCAAAAAATGGAGGTGCTTTGGATGATAGTGTACCCATTTGACGACTATCTTTCATGTTTGACCATTTAAAGCATTGGAAGGAGTTGTAGTAATGGCTTCAGAACTAAGAAATAGTACTGTATCCTAATTGTGTCGACTTTCATTTTATAGAGTATGCTAATATGTTTCTTATAAATGCATATATATTATAATGAAATCTTCGTGAATGCAATGCTTCTACTGCTAGGGGATAAAAATAACTAAAGAGTCTTCATGCCTTGATTTTGGTGTTGTTCCCTTGATAGCCATACCTCTAATGATCAAGTCGATGCACTTCTGCATGAGCACTCAAGCTTGCCGCTGTTCTTGCTATATATTTCTCAACTTTGTCTCGTGGATAAATTTTCACAAATATTCGCTGTTGATCAACGTCTTGTTGACAGTCTCTGAAAATAATAGTGTTTGCTTCAATCTCTCTTGCGAATTCATATTCCATGTCAAAACCATCAAATACACCAGGTTTCTTTATCCCCATGGAATCAGTCTTTCCATTAACCCTACCTAAACTTGACCTATGAGTTCATGTGTTCCCAGGTTTCCTTATAGACAGCCGCCTTTAGGAGTAACTTTGTTGCAGCTAAGTAGGTCCACTTCTTTCTTGGTAGAGGGGTTATGTGGTTCGACTCTCCTTGGTGCTCAGGGGACCACCCCAGGGGCTTTCTTCGTCGGCGAAACTGGGGCTCTAGAGTTCCACCTCCCTCCTCTCCTCTCCTATGCAAGCTTTCATACGTAACCTGTTTTGCCACCTGATGCACAAATCTGTTATGGTCAAACTATAATAGATGAGGATATGGTGGCAAACACAGACTTGATGCAGGGTTTGACTATGGCAAGGCTTTGCGTTGAGCTGAATTGTCACACCATCTGATTGAGTCGAATGGAGAAATGCTTTGTCCGAGGTGATGGAGTCCGGTCTGAGCAGTGTCGAGACGATCCGAGGTTGAGGTTGCAGTGATCTCTGGTGGCTACTCTGAGGATCTGAAATGACAATAATGGAAAGAAAAGCAACACTTAACTTAGTTATCCTTCTTTTTCTTCTCTATCTGGAACAGCCAATTTGCCACACCCAATGTCAGTCGTATTGGGCAGTCCACTCAAGTCTAATCTTGAATATACAAGCTTTAAGGTTGAAGCGAAATCCCTTCCTCCACTAGGTCAAACATAACCGAGATATGAGCCCAACCACTAGCCAAGAGATGAGACCACTAAGGCAGAGACGTGCCTCATGGCTCATAGTGCCTACCTAATGCTATTCAAAAAGGACGATGATACACAGCGAGGACGAAGAAGAAGATGATGAAGAAGTTGGCAAATATTATTGCTTGCAAATTGTGATTTGGCAGCGTGCTCCATTTGCAATCTGCTTGTCATTTTCATGGGGCACAGCTGAAAGTGTCAATGAGGGGAGACCACATTGACATTGGCATGCTCCAAGTTGTAGAGTGTAGGTATAGTGATGACCAAAAGGGTTCAATGCACCGTCACAAAGTGATAAGCTTACTTCTAAAGGTAGGCAATGAAAGGGATATCTAGAACTTTTCAAGTCACAATGTGGAAAACTAGTTTAATTACAGTAGGGATCTAAATCAAAGTTAGATCAAGCAGAGGAAAAGGATCTAGAAGATTCAAAGCGAGAATTTGTTGAAGTGCTATGGTCACAAAACTAAAGGCACAGATGTTTGGCTGTTGCTGCAGCATAGAAACTACAGTCATATGACTTAAGAAATGCACTGATAAAATGACAATGATCATGGCTACCACTGAAAAACTACAGCAGTAAAAAATAATAATAACTGCTGGAAGAAAATAATAATTGAAAATATTTATATTTGATTAGAGGCTGTTGATATTTAGTGGCTGTATTTGTATTTTGGCACTCCAATTGATTAGAGGTAAATGTGTTGATTGGAAACCTTTGATTATAACCTCATAGAGAGCTTTTTAGTATAGAACATTCAATCATTTCAAATAGATTTTAACAAAATCTATCAGTCTTATTTGAACTTAGGCCATTGAATCATACCAGGTTAATGTATGGTCAGGTTATTTGAAGGTTTGCAAAACTAGGAGAAACAGAGGAGCAATTGCTTTCAAGATCATTGTTTGATCATTTCTATATGGGCAAGATTCGAACCAACAAATTAAAACCCTGATTTACTCATAATCATTGGTCACAGATATGTTAACTGAATCACAAAGCTTTCTCTAAGAATGATTTTGCTCGACGTGAAAATATAAACTGAGACCTCAAAATCTGCACAACTTGTCCAGGAAGACATGGATCATGTCACATAGCCATGTCTTTGTGCAGTGCTCCACAACAGCCTATGAAGAAATGTGCCTTGTACTTCTCTACTCTTGATGGATAAAAATATAAGAACTCGTTCTCTCTTCGTGCTATAGTGAATGCAACAAGAAAAATGGAGTAAGTATAGATGTTTATACAGCATCTCAAAGGATTCGTTTTAGTATATGTGATTTAGTATATGCACATGCATTTGTGGAGTCTGAAAGCGTTTTCATGAAATGATTTGAAACACAAGATTTGGTCAAATCATCCTCATCAGACATTCCACTATGTCCCTGTAGGATCAACGTTGACCAACAATGTGTTGGATTGTCTAGCATGGGGGCTAAATAAAGTGAACAAATCATGAATAAGGATGACTTCAATGGACAGAAGTTATTCAACCTCACTTTTTCAACAATGTGTTGCTCTGCTCTGATGATGATCACTCAGGAGGAAGAAGAAGAAGAAAGAAACATTTTTATTTGTGTCAAGCATGAACAAAAAGTTAATCAATTTCTTTTATCCCAACGAAGAGATTCTTGTTCTAAACCGTACGTTGACTTCGTCTGTCCCAATTCCTTGTTCTTTCTCGCAGCACTTGAGAGATGGAAAGCACGACGATTCTGACATCAACCTGTACCATAAAGATATCTCTCGCAATCTTATCAGATCTGTTTCACATTGGCGGCTGGTTCACCATGGAAGTTCTCTCATTTTAGTTGCATCTCTGCAAGCATGAACTCACCGAGCAACCGAGCAGTAAATGGAATACAGCTCGGATGTCACATTCAAGCACCCAATTTCTACCCTAGAACTAGCAAATCAGCAGCTTATGATTCTGCAAAAAAATAATAAAATATATGGCTGTATGACCTTACCTAAATTGAATGCCATTGGTAGATATCATCTTTCTTCCTCTAAGAAAAGTGAAAAATAAAATAAGAAAAAGATGCAAAATTGAACGGCAGACAGCAAGTAATGTAAGAAGATTATAATGTTTATTGTTGTTATCAACTCATGTAGTCTTGTTATCGAGTAAATAATGCATTATCAAAGTAAATGAGTTGGAGGGTTCAAATCGAATGGGAGTGGAGATTGATGAATACTTAGCGCATTTGCATTCACGTTCGCCGGTGAATGTTATAACTGCATATTAATGTTAATACC
The DNA here is from genome assembly GCF_018446385.1 of Zingiber officinale. Classification (NCBI taxonomy): domain Eukaryota; kingdom Viridiplantae; phylum Streptophyta; class Magnoliopsida; order Zingiberales; family Zingiberaceae; genus Zingiber; species Zingiber officinale. The sequence goes on from NC_055996.1 coordinate 114,315,641, forward strand.
AATGTGATGTTGTGTTAATGCTGTAGTGGCATTGAACGCGTTCAATGCTGCATGTCATTGGATTAAAAAAAAAAATAAAAAACCAAAATGTGATGTTGCTGCGGTGTATTTTTTTTTAAAAAAATATATTTAAAATATATTTGTTTAATATAAGATAATTTTAAGATGATTGAGAGTAGTGTGAGACCCATAAATAATGAGTGTTAATGTCAGGACCGGCTTAAGATATAGGTCATTAAAGTCGACCCCTATTATATTAGGACCCACAAATTTTACATATATATACCTATATAAATTAAATATGAATATTAATTTAAAAACATATGAGTATGGATATTAAATATTTAAAGTTATAGTTAAAATAAATTTTAATGGAGATTTATTTTTATTAGTAATTTTAATTTTTTACTGGCTAAATTATATTTGATCAAAATTAAAATTTTTTATAGATTAAATTTGGATCATTTTTATTTTTTTACTCGTATTAGATTTAATTGATAATTTTAATTTTTTACTATTAAAATTATATTTAGTTGGTAATTTATTTTTATATTAAAATTTAATTAGTAATTTTAAATTTTTTAATGATAAAAATTTAATTTATTAATCAAAATTAAATTTTGTTAATAAATTAAAAATATTTATTGGTTACTTAATTTATTGATATATATTTTTTGATAAAAATATTTTTTTAAGTAAAAAATATATTCAATAATGTAGTATTATTTCTTTCTTAAATTTATTTTTCTTTCATTTTTTTTTAATAATTCACCATCAATATTTTCTAGCTAAATATTTTTAGATAAAAAAAATTATTAATAATTTATCAAAGTTAAAATTGATAAAACAACAATTTAGTTCACAAAGCTCCCGTCAATGAGGGATTTCGAGGAAAAGTCTATTATACATAGTGACTATATTTAGTACTCGAATTTATTTACTCCAAGTCACACAATAATTTTACTATTGTGTCGAGATTTTCCTTCCTCGAAGTTAAAAATGATTGATATTTTTTAAAAAATATACATTAATAGTATTACAATAATTTATTACTGTTTCTAAATTAGATAACAACAAATAATTTTTATTTTTAAATTTCACTAATAATAGAAAAGTGAGATTTGACATAGGATAAAGCTATTGTTACTTGATCTAGTTGGTCATTTCTAATTGTATAAATAATCATTGACAATATATGAAAATTCTCTTTTAAATCTTACTAACAGAATTAAATGTCGCACCCCGGAATATGATTAAGTTGATTAATACGAGGTAGATATTGTTACAATGGGTAAGGTGTCCAATCTCAGCAAAGTCAAGAAAAATGCTCTCCTCACAATGGTCAACTGTAGCTTCCCAATTTACCTCCTCATAGATGGTCGTAGGATCGGTCGTGTTGGGATGTTAGAGTGGCAAATTCCACCTTTTGCTATAACTAATAAAATTAAATGTTTCTAATAATATTTATTTAAAAAATATTAAATTTTTTTCCAGCCTAGGGTCTCAAGAATGGTTGAGACGAACTTGATTAATGTTAAAAGGAATGTGGATGAAAGAGATATATTATTATAATGAGTATGTGGTAACGGATCTCATGATGAAATGGTGGATATTATAATGGATTAGGGTTGTAGATGTTCTTAATAGCAAGTTTAAATATTCAACTTTCTTGAGATGAATTCAATTTTTTTTAAAAAGAAAAAGTAAATATGTTCATATTTGATGAATATGGATGACTTAACTTTCACATTTGTCAATCGTGTATTGACGTTCATTGTGCCCAAATTAGGTTGTGCCTACGCGAAAGCAACTGAGTCAGTGGAAGTGGAGCTCACATATCTTGAAATAAAATATTAAAAAGTTCTAGTACCTTGCCGTACATTCATTCTCCATGATTGCCATGTACATGCAAATGCAATGCTGCACCTTCCATGCACCAACCTAATCGCTCACTGCTGTCTCAGCAAAGTGCCATGCCTCTAGCCAGTGCCCTCTCGCCATTGTGCGTGAGGTTGTATAACACTATCCTTCCGTACGTACACCAGCTTTCCCATCTTCCATCCTTATATATATGTTCGACCAAGGAAGTTGACCTCACAGCATCCCAATTAGCTGCTTAACTTGCATAGAGTGGAATAATGAGCAGCCAAAAGGAAGTGCCTGTCAGTTTGGGATGGCGAGTCACCGTCCCCGAAGGCTCATCCACGACGGCAGAACCCGTCTCCGGTTGGAACTGTAGGATTCGGCGCCGACTGGTTGAGTTCGGAGTAGGAACCATGGCGAAGGTGTCGACGTTCGGGAAGAAAGTCTGGAAGATGGGCGCAGACGATCCGAGGAAGGTCATACACGGCATTAAAGTAGGCGTCGCCCTCACTCTGGTGTCTCTCTTCTACTATGCTCGGCCCCTGTACAATGGCTTCGGGAGCTCGGCCATGTGGGCTGTGATGACCGTCGTCGTCGTCTTCGAATATACAGTCGGTGAGTCCAGAGTTAAATAAAATTTCTTCCTCTTCTTCTTTTTTTTCATAGTCCACTTGTTGCTAATGGCACGGATACAGGTGGGTGCTTGTACAAAGCAATAAACAGAGCCATAGCGACACTTAGCGCCGGCGCCCTTGCAGTGGGAATCGACTGGGTGGCAACCAAGTCGGGCCAAAAGGTGGAGCCACTGATTCTTAGCGCGTCAGTCTTCCTTTTAGGTACGTGAGCAACAACAACAGCTCTCAACGTTCACTCAATAACGCACAGTGCTTCACGTTTTTTTTCCTTCCCTTCTTTCTGGTGCAACAGCTTCAGCAGCAACTTTTTCTCGGTTCATACCGACTGTGAAAGCTCGTTTCGACTACGGCGTCACCATATTCATCCTCACCTTCAGCTTGGTAGCTGTCTCAGGCTACCGCGTCGATGAACTGATGGACTTAGCCATACAACGAGTCTCGACGATCGCCATTGGCATCGGAATAACCATCTCCGTCTGCGTGCTCGTTTCCCCTGTTTGGTCCGGCCAGGAGCTCCACCTCCTCGTCTCTAGCAACATGGCAAAGCTCGCGGACTCCTTGGAGGGTATGTGCCTTAGCTTCTTCCATCTCTTCAGTCATAAAAACAGTTTGAGTTTTGCCAAAGACTAAGAATGATCGTCCAGGTTGCGTGGAAGATTACTTCGTTACTGCTGATCACAACAACACGAATGGAGAAGAGTGTTCTTCGTCTCCCCGCTCCAAGGCCTACGAGTCTGTAATTAACTCCAAAGCGTCGGAGGATTCACATGCCAATTTGGCGAGATGGGAACCGACGCATGGTCGTTTCGGATTTAGGCATCCATGGAAGCAGTACCTCAAGGTTGGATCTTCCACGAGGCACTGCGCTTACTGCGTGGAATCCCTCCATGCTAGTCTCAATTCAAAAACGAAGGTAATTAATTAATAATAAAATTAAACTAATAAACGATTCAGATCATACATACCTAGAGGAAAAATCTGAATAATTAATCTGATATCAGGCACCTGAAAGCTCGAAGAAACATCTCAGAGATGCTTGCGTCAAACTAAGCTCCGACTCGTCCAAGGTGCTGAGGGAGCTATCGAGCTCGATCAGCATGATGAAAAGGTCTCCGAGCATTAACTTATTTGTCGAGGAGATGAAGCTCGCAGTGCAGGAGCTCCAGATCGCTTTGTCATCGCTCCCCGACCTGTTACTGACCCAAGCCACGACGCAATCGCTGAGCCTGCTCGACATTGTGCCGCTTATGACAATGGCGTCGCTGTTGATAGAAATATCGTCGAGGATCGAACTCGTCGTCGATGCCGTGGGAACTCTTGCGAACATCACTTGCTTCAGATCGATCGGGATCGATAAGTCGTCCTCAAAAGTACAGGACGAAGGGCAAGAGATGAAAGCCCTTCAAGAAGTTTGAACTCTTGTGCCAACAAATTCAATAAACCGGTGCATGAAGAATGAGCGTAGCTCCCTTTGATTGGTTACCAGTTGGGCCCCGAGCTAGTCGACACATGCTATAGGTTATTGTTTTTGTAATTAAAGGATATTAATTAATGATATACAAGTTTAGTATTCTATGAATTCCATTTTTTTTTTATTTCAAAACACAGGATTTTTGTTTTTTCAACTTGAATTTCCTTCTTCTATAGTGCCTCCGCTCCCAGTGTTTTTATTTTCTCTAATTATTGTACCGCTCCGTAGCTCATTCGAAACAGGCACAAAAGCGCCTCCTCTTCCTTTTTCCTGCCTAGGGTTTCCACATTCCGCTCGTCATGCGCGCCCCGACGACTAATCTCGCGGCAATTGCTCGCCCCGCATCAGCGATCTCTTAGGGTTTCCTCCCATTACGATTTCCCATTAGATCCATGGAGTTCACGGATCCGTATAAGCAATCGGGTCCCTGCTGTTTCTCGCCCAACTCCCGGTTCCTTGCCGTCGCTGTGGATTATCGCCTCGTTATCCGTGAAGTCGTCTCCCTCAAGGTAACAAGTGTTTCGCAGTTATTTATAGATTCCGCGCTTCTTGCTTTCAGAGTTTCAGGGAATTTGGTGGAAGGAAATGCGTGTTGAAATCTTGGTTCTTTTACAATTGATTCATTCGTTAGAAGAATTAACTCTGCATCTATGGATGAATTTTGTATCTTTTAGATTCAATTCTATGCCCTCTGTTTTTATGAATTTTGCGTATGAAGACGGAATAATTTTGTTAATAAATTCTCAGCTGACTGTAATTATCATAAAGCATACTTGCTCCGTGAGTTACTTCAAAAAGAAAAAAATATGTATTTCTGCTCATTAACTATTCTGAAAAATGCTTTTGTGATATTATAGTTGATTTGCTCCGTCTCCATAGGTCATTCAACTATTTTCATGTGTGGACAAGATAAGATATATTGAATGGGCCTTGGATTCTGAATACATACTTTGCGGTCTTCACAAGAAACCGGTAGTACAGGCATGGTCACTAACCCAACCAGAATGGACATGCAGAATAGACGAAGGCCCTGCTGGAGTTTTATATGCAAGGTGGAGCCCTGACAGTCGTCACATACTGACTACATCAGAGTTTCAGCTGAGATTGACTGTTTGGTCACTGCTAAACACTGCCTGTGTTCATGTGCAGTGGCCAAAACTTGCTTCAAGAGGTGTTTCTTTCACTAAAGATGGCAAGTTTGCTGCAGTATGCACAAGGCGTGATTGTAAAGACTTTATAAATTTGCTTTCCTGTCAGACATGGGAAATTATGGGCGCCTATGCTGTTGACACAATAGATTTATCAGGCGCTGAGTGGTCTCCGGATGATAGTACCATCGTGATCTGGGACTCTCTTCTCGAATACAAGGTGATAATGATTTGATCTTCTAAAGATTAGTTTTCTTCTTTCTTTTTTTTTTAATGGAAGGATACTTATTATTGTATTTGTCCCTTTAAATCAAGTATTTCGATATAACCATATTCCTAAAAAATTGTTCCATGATTAATAATGCTAAAATTTATTAACTTGTTAATGCTGGTCTAAAAATTTCTTTTTGTTATATGTGCTTCTCATCAGTAGTTCAGTACTCTTTTTTCTCTTCCATTATTTTAACAGCATATGCTTTAGATCTACTATTCTGGAACAGAAATTCATCATTAACTTTTCAGATATAACTTAAGATTTGCTAATGTTAAAACCTTTTTTTTATGGGGAAACACACACATTGTACATGGACAGAAAGAATAGAAGGCGAGTGAAATACTTTAAGGGAAGAGAAAAAAGTAAAGAAAGAATTGTTCTATTCCATATCTGTTCTATTTCATTTACCTTGTTTACTTAGACATAATTAAAGAGAGTGACAGAGAGTTACTCTCAGTTATTGGGAGATATGTAAACTTCATCCAACAACATTGTGGAACTTCATGCTTTCCCAGGTAGGGCTTTTAATAAGGCCATTTCTTTGAGGGTGAAGAGGTGTTGGAATTTTTTTTTTTTTTTTTTTTTTTGCTCAAAGCTCTCTAGGAACTCTGCCAAAACCTCAACATGAAATAGGCCTTTCAAATCAAAATGATACTAGGACATTCAAGGGGTTTGGTAATTTCCATGGAATTTGATCCAACTAGGCTTTCTAATGCATCCATTTTGCAAATGGGTAGAAAATTACCAACCTAGATTAACAGTTGATTATCATCCAAATAGAATTTCATCCTTTGAAATCTTAGAAGACCAACAATAAAATACATAGTAAAATGTTTTCATTACAACTTTTAAACTGAATCTTTCTGCAACAATCCTGCTGGTATTTAGCATTCTTCCTTAACCTACAAACCCAATAAACACTGTGCCACAAAAATCAATATTCATCTCTTTACATGTCATGCCATAAAAAATTAGCAGTGAGCCCCCTGCTTCAATCTATGACTGCTGGTGAACAATTGGTAACACATGCAATGGTGAATAACTGAGGTGTATATGCACTTTGGGAGTGTATCCGATAAGACTGAGTTGAAATACTTGAAAAAGTCTTGTGTGTGCATGAAACATGGTGCATCTACTTCATTGCATGAGTGAGGGTCATCTGGACTTTGTCAATCTATCTGCCTTTGACGAAGTTTGATTGGTAGGGGTTAATGAGATTGGTCATCATGTGTTTTATCCAGTTTGCTAGGACTGCCTCAATAAACTAAAAGGTTGCTTGCTATTACATCTGCTTCAACCTAAACTTTCTGTCATGCCCTCGGCTGTTTGCAATAAGTGCTACATTAATACTTATGATACACAGGTTCTGATTTATTCTCCAGATGGTAGATGCTTATTCAAGTATCAACCATGTGATAGTGGATTAGGTGTAAAGACTGTTGCCTGGTCTCCATGTGGCCAATTCCTGGCTGTTGGTAGCTATGATCAGATGCTACGGGCCCTCAACCACCTGACATGGAAAACTTTTGCTGAATTCTCACATGTAACTACCATTCGCAGTCCGTGTAATGCAGTTCTCTTCAAGGTGAGCATATATGCACTATTCACACTCATTTTGCCTCACATGTTTCAGTTGTCCCACTAACTGTTAATTCCAAGATATGAATATCTGTGGTAGGAAGTTGATGAACCTTTGCAACTTGATATGACTGAACTATATCTAAGCGACAACTTCCCACATGGAATACAAGGTACCTGTGCTGGTAAGGATAATGATGATTCTTTTTCTTGTAGTAAGTTTATGGACTATTTTTATCAAAAGTCTCTTGACCAGAATACTTGAGCATCATGATTTGCAAAGCAAAATAACTGAAGATGTAGAAAATGCACCATTCACATCTAATTTATGATTATTGAAACATGATGCTTTTGATGCTTTCCTGATAATTATATTACATGGTTTTACATATGTGATGCTTTATTAGTCACATGAACTCCCTTTTTGCTTTTGATTTACCTGAATTTTGCCATCTAAAGAAACAAGAAGAAAGAATTTTTCATGTCACTCATCTTCTTTGGAAGCTGAGTAACATTTGATTGTTGGAGCTGTTATTCACAAGATTTCAAATTTCAGTATCAATACTGATTACCAAAGTGATACAATATCAAATATCAATTTCTGTCAAGATACTGACCAGACTATGTCAAGCTAGTTTGTGTTGTCTCACTTCTATAATCTCCTGCATATCAATCTGTATTCAATGCAATACCTATATATCTGTTATACTTCACATCTATATGAGATGAGCGAGTGAGAGAGAGCAATGTTCCTTTTAAATTCCTAATTATTCTTCTTCTTCCTCTTTTTCTGGCTTACCATTTCTACTTAAGGATATTGTATAAATCCTGATAAATTTGAGGCAATTAAGGACTAGCCTGAACCAAACATTAATTAGGAAGTTCAAGGTCTCCACAACATCATTATCCTTCTTAAAACACTTCAATTGTGGATTTCATCAAACATTTCCTCAATAGAGTTATATTTGACTAAATTAGATTTTATAGTCTTCTAAGAGATTAAGGAAATGATGCTTGAGTCCTCAGACATCCTTATCTCTTTGAATCAGTTGAGGTTCCTTGCAATGCATCTAGAATAAGAATTGGAGGTACATTAATGAGATTTGAGAAATCCTATTTAATTATGATAAGGAGTTTTTTTACTTTCATTTAGGCCTTGAGACAGTGGCAGTATTTCATACTGACAAACAAGTTTGCCTTATGCTCTAACCACATGACTCAAAGTTTTATCTAGCCAAAATAAGTTAAATGTTAAATGAGTTAAGACCATGAGACACAAAGTTTTGTATTCATTATCTCATTTAGGCCCTGAGACAATGAGTTTTATACTTTTAAGTCCTTTTTTAAGAAAAGGAGCTTTTTTATAACAACGAATGGTTCAACACATGCAATGTCTATTGAACCTTCATCTCTCTAGAAAATGCTGCTGAAGGCAACTTGAGAGTCAAGTACAAAGTTATAGATTGTCCATTCAGTGTACCGTTCCAAAAGCCAGCAGCAGATAAACCTAATCCAAAGCAAGGAATTGGTAAGTGCCTTTCTAGTTCTTATTTTTCTCTGCTCATCAACTTGTCTTTTTTATCCAGTACTACTATTATATTTTTATCATGTGAAATAAAGATATTCTTCATACCATTGCTTTATATCGTCAATGATGCTCTCATAATTTACCACATATCCTGCAAATTTTATGGGCTTTGCTGAATAGATTAGATTTGAAAAAGATATCTGAAATTCAACATACACGTCTTTGGAAATTAAGTAATGCTTCAATTTTCCATCTAAACTATGGTAAAAAAAAATGTCATGGTGATTGCACCAGTTATGCTGAGATTGCATCTAGTTGTTGGAGTATCTACATTCAAGAACAAAACGGCCTTGGCATATTTCATCATTCAATCGAGTTGTAATTGGAATAATAAAGACTTGAAAAATGGTATATAATATATATAATGCTCAATTGTGATTCTCCTTTGAGAGTATGAGATGTGCAATCTCTTTATCGCAACAACTCCTTACATTGTGGAACTTTTTCCTTTTTCATCAAATAACAATTTGAAATTCATTTACTATTACAATGTGTGCAGGTTTACTAGCATGGAGCAATGACAGTCAATACGTTTGCACTCGCAATGATAATATGCCAACTGTTCTGTGGATATGGGATATTCGACGCCTTGAGTTGGTCTCAGTATTGGTGCAGAAAGATCCAATTCGGGCGGTAGCCTGGGATCCTACTTGCCCTCGGCTTGTCCTGTGTACTGGGACCCCTCAGTTATACATGTGGACATCCACTGGAGCTTGCTGTGTCAATATTCCATTGCCAGACTTTGTTGTATGCGATATCAAATGGAACTCAGACGGAAGTTGCCTTCTCTTGAAGGACAGAGAATGGTTCTGCTGCTCTGCAGTTGTTTCTGTGCTGCCGCACTCCAGTGAAGATAGTTCCGAGGGTGAAGATGATGACGCCTATTAGATACTATGATTATTGTGTCAATCGGATTTGCCATGATGAGCCTAATATTTTACAAACGTAGATTTGTTATTTTAATCGCCGAATGAAATTGATACTTATTAATGTGCTGTTGATCAGTATGGACACTCATTTGGGTATTATCCTCTAAGTTAGCAATAGGGTAACTTTATGAGGTAAAATGGGTCTAGATTAGAAGTTTGTTTCCACCCCTTCCAAAGTTGCCATCACGCATGGTCTACCATATTTAGATATTATTAGACTTTCATGGATCGACAAGCAATTTCCATGTCTGTGTGTTTGTTTATGCCCAGTCAACTGACTTTGCAAGCTTAGAGTCTCAGTTATTCAGTTGAAAGTGAGGGCATTCAAGAAATCGTTCAAGTCGAGATCTCACATCGATAGGAGTGGCAAGGAAGTCAAGGAAGCATGTGACTGACTCCAATTTATGCTGCGAATTCAAGTAAAGTCAACTCTCGTATTAAGTAAGGCCCAATTATAATGACTGTTTTTATATATTCGAAAGGCCAAAATCCAAAGCGAACTGAAGCCGAAAGAGGACGATAAACGAACACAGAAGGAAAAACAAGGACGAAGGTAAGACGCGAGGAGCAATCTATTACATGCCTAATTCTTCTTCCCTTTATGGTGACCTAATACCGTGATACGTTGTTATTCCAGGAATCAAAGGAAGTGTGGCGTTCCGAACGCCTTTGTGTCATATGGCATTCCGCCCCAAGAAGCCTAACTCCGCCTCCCCCACCACCCTTCTCCTCCTCCTCACCCTCTCCGCCGTAGCCATCCTCCTCCTCCGCTCCCCTTCCATCTCCACCCCGTCCTACCGCAACGCCGCCACATCTTCTGCCCGCTCCAAGGCTACAACCTTCTCCGGGGACCTCCGCCACGCTCACTTCTCCTGGAACAGCCTCCGCCTCACTCCTGACGGTCCCCCGCCCGCCCGCCTGCGCATCGCCGTCTTCACCCGCAAGTGGCCGGTGTCCTCCGCCCCTGGTGGCATGGAGCGCCACGCCCTCACCCTTCACTCCGCCCTGTCTGGCCGCGGCCACGCCATCCACGTCTTCACCTCGGCGCCCTCCTCCTCGGGCGAGCTGCTGCCCGAGGGCGGCGCCGCAGGCGGCGGCCCTCATCTCCACTTTCTTTCCGGGACGAACTGGCGGTGCGACGAGGCCTGGGCGCTGTACCAGGCGGAGGTGGAGCATGGCGGTGCCTTCGACGTCGTGCATTCGGAGAGCGTGGCCGTGTTCCACCGGTGGGCGCGCCGCATTCCTAACCTCGCCGTGTCGTGGCACGGCATCTCGCTGGAGGCGCTCCATTCGGGCATCTACCAGGATTTGGCCCGCCGCCCCGACGAGCCCCTCTCTCCAGCATTCAACCGCTCCCTTGGCGGGTCCATCTACAAGGTCCTCGACGAGATCCGCTTTTTCCACCACTACGCCCACCACGTCGCCATCAGCGACAGCACGGGGGAGATGCTGCGCGACGTGTACCAGATCCCCTCCGGCCGCGTCCACGTCATCCTCAACGGTGTCGAGGAGGACAAATTCGCCCCGGACGCCAGCCTCGGCGACGCCTTCCGTGCGGAGATGAAGATACCCCTCGGCTCTCTGGTGATGGGCGTGGCGGGGCGGCTGGTGAAGGACAAGGGGCACCCGCTGCTGTACGAGGCGTTCGCCAAGCTGTCCCTGCGCCATCCGAACGTGTACTTGGTGGTGGCGGGTTCGGGGCCGTGGGCGCAGCGGTACGCGGAGCTGGGCCGTAACGTGGTGGCGCTGGGACCGGTGCCGCCGGAGAAACTGAGAGCCTTCTACAACTCGCTGGACGTGTTCCTGAACCCGACGCTGCGGCCGCAGGGGCTGGACCTGACGCTGATGGAGGCGATGCAGTGCGGCAAGCCGGTGGCGGCGACGCGGTTTCCCAGCATCAAGGGGACCATCGTGGTGGACGACGAGTTCGGGTACACGTTCGCTCCCAACGTGGAGGCGCTGCTGGAGGTACTGGAGAAGGTGGTGGGTGAGGGACCGGCGCGGCTGGCGGAGCGCGGCCGGGCATGCAAGAACTACGCCCAGTCCATGTTCACGGCAACCAAGATGTCCTTGGCGTACGAAAGACTCTTCCTCTGCATCAAGAACAACACCTATTGTTCCTATCCTCTGCCCTTCGATTGACCAAACTCATCGCCATTTTTTATTCCATTGCTTTTATTACATTTAATTACATCTGGTCATTCGATTACAGCTTACTTCAATATCAGACCAACAATATACGTTTATTTCTTCTTCTTCTTGATGAGATTTAATAATTTTCTTTTAGGTTTTCTCCATTGATTTGTTTCATCTCTCCCTCTCGTTCTAGAAAAGCGTTCAGATTCAACAACGGACGGCCAAGACTGACTTTTGGTGAAGAAATTAAAGGAAAATTGATTAAGCAAATGAGAAAATTGGTTAGGCTGAAGGGAAAAGAAAAAGTTAGAAATAGTGTATCTTAATTGTATCGACGAAAAGATTCAACGTATCGTTTACATTTATTGCACAAAAAAAAAAATTAAAGTAACTTTTATGTATACATATTAGACGAATGCATTAAAGAATATAGTAATTTTTTCAGGATTTATTGCACAGAAACTGCCCTTAGTTAGTTGCTAAAAACAAATTACTCGAGGAAAAAAATATTAGAAATGTCTTTTAAAAGAAAATAAATTGTTTTAATATTATTTGAATGTGTTTTGGGAAAAAAAATCTTTTTAAATTGGATTTATCATGCAATTTGGACAAAGTCAATTTATCCCAGGTAAGCCACGCGACTTGATTGATCATTACAACTCACAACCAGCCCATTAGGACAAATAGACCCAGCTAGCCCAACAAATCAGCTTGAATCAATCAGGCAGCAAACTAAGCTTGGATGTACAAACCGGTCCAGTCAGACTGACTTCAACGTAACCTGCTCAAAAAGACGGATCCATTTAGCCCTCACGGTTGCTGATCAACTGATTGTTGCAACCCAATAGCATTACTCGTTTAATCCAACCGACTGATCCAAATTGGGCAAGTTACTCAAACCAAATGGCCTGATGAAATTGTCCAATCTGACCAGCCGGTCCAAATCAAGCAAGCCGCTTGGACCAAATGGCCTGATCAGATTATCCGATCTGACCCATTCAATCCGACCAGCCGATGTGGCTTGCTTGTCTTGGTCGTCCCATGTGGATCAACTTGCCTGACTGGTCCAAGATGCTCGATGAATTGATTAGATTGGTCTAATTTGTTTGGCGTGTTAGGCTATTTTGGGCGTGTTTGGCCCATCTGGCTAGATCAATTAGTTTGTCCGGATCACGCAGCGGGATCGGATTGACCGCCTCAACTTGCGAATCTAAATCAGTTGATTTTCTTGGCTCAATTGATTGTATTTGATACCGATAATAATATTCGATTATAGGAGATGGGCCGGCCTGGTCGGACCCATAAGGAAAGAAAATGGGCGCAGTAGTTGGGAGAAGTTGAGCTCGGGGGACACGACATAATTTGCTCAGACTCAGCTTGAGCTTGGGAATCAGACTCGGGATCGAGAAGTGTTTGGGAATTCGGTTCGGAGACTTTGACCAGGTGTTGACTTTGAATAGGAAAGCGACTCGAGGATGGTACAAGAAGAAGCAACTAAACGTGAACGTCAACTTGCTCAGCAGTATCTATCAACCGATAGTTCATGTTATACCTCCGTAGCGACTAACACATGAGGTGTCTCCTCGGATGAGTCTAGTGATTAGCACATAAAATATTATCATAATGAGATCTGAGGTTCGAATCTCGATAAAATCGAAATAAATACCTCCCTTATATGCTAGTCATTATTCCAAAGGTTAGTAGTCGTCCGTGATTTACTTCTTCCGTGTTGACCTTAGGACGGGTTAACGGGGGCGCTAGGGGCACTGGGGGCGAACGTATTCACTCTTTGCCATAATATTATACCTCCCTAGTGATCCTACGGATCATTCGAGATGATAAATGATGATATATTTGTCATATAAGATCGCGGGATCAAATCATAGGGTTGTCAGGGTATAAATTTTTGGACCCTATTTAACTCATTCTATCATCATGCTTATTCTCTTGACTGTCATGATTTATCTTTCTCATGATGACTTGAGGTCGGATGCGACGAAAACAGTGAAGACATATGATTTCACTTTTTACCACATGCTATACCTCCGTACAGCTTATTGATGTTCTCTCCATCCCACCCTGATGTGAGAATGGTTGAATAGACTGAACTTGAATCACATAGTTCAAGATAAATTATTTAAATAGTCAAAACAATATTACATAAAATAGACTTAAATTATGAGATAAAATTTCCATTTCATTTTCTAACGAAACTTATTTTTTCCCACTAAATTTTAAAGTATTAATTAATTAATTTCAACCATTTAAAAAGGACGTGACGATCGGTTTAATTCAGTAAGCAATTTTTCTTTTGAAATATAAAATAAATCAGTTTTAAGATTTTTTTTAAAATTGCCTTAAATAATTTAAAACGCAAGGAAATATAAAAAAAATAATACCTACTGAAATTAATTATTATATTTGTTTTTCAAAAAAAAAAAACAATCGTAGTCCATCGAATTGTTTCACTAGACAACACCTTCGTAAAGTAAAAAAGAATTGAAAAAAAAAACTTAACACAATTAACTTTTATATTTTAAAATTACTCTATTCTATAGATTTCATAAAAATGCATGATAATACTTATTATTTGTCCGAACTAAAACTTACATTAATTGAGCGAATTTCAATCGTTCAACTTTTTTCGATTTAACTCATATTTATTTTTGTTAGACAATCGAGATATTAAAAAAAATCATTAAGTTATATATATATATATATATATATATATATGATCCGGCCGTAAGAAGGGGGGACCCACTTCCTGAAGGGTCTCAGCCTGAGGACCGATGAAAGGCTGTGCGGTGGATGGCCGAGCCGAGCGGATGGGTAGGTCCGAACGGAGCTATAGATAAGCCCATCCATGGGCTCATGTTTCCGACGCCAAGGCAGGAAGACCGAAGGGCCGAGGGGGTTGTCCGTTCGGCCAAAATAGGGGCGAGGGTATAAAGGGGGTCGAGCGGCCTATGCGCTCGACTTAGGATATGAGATGTCAGCCGAAGCATGTCTAATGATTAGGCCGTACACAAGATCGCACGATCTTGCCGTCACATCATGAAGAGGCTGATACAGTAGCAGTATGGTCTCATGGACGTCTCCCTGACAGATCCATATTTAGACATGGCCCTTCTGACAGACTCATACCTGGGCGTGGTCAAAGGCAGGTGGTTGCTTTGATTGGCACGCCCAGGCTTCTTTGAGAGATCTATATAAGGCTTCCATTTCTCCACTGGAGGTATGAAAAATCTTCATTTTGAAGCCACCTTTTTGTTATTCCTCGCCTGACTTGAGCGTCGGAGGGCCGTCGCCGGGATACCCCTCCCGGCTCGGTTTCGTTGCAGGTTCACCGGAGCATTCGAGGATCTAGCAGGAAGCGCCACGTGCCCAGCGTCCACTGATTCCCGGTTCGGACAGGATCAAATTGGCGCCGTCTGTGGGAACGCTCCTGCATCCGATCGGTAACAATGGACGAAGCTGGACGACAAAACACGGTGACGCTTTCGAGGGAAGAGCTCGACGCTCTGGTCGAGATAAGGGCCGCCAAACTTGTTGAACAAAAACAGAAAGCAGCGGCCGAACGACAGGAGCAACAAGCGACATCTGCGTCTGGTGGCCGAGCGGAAGCACCTCCAGCTACCGTCGCATTTCACCGGGCCTTATTTCGCACCCCTGAAGCCGCACCAGCTCGAAGAGATAGAGGTTCTTCTTCGGACGAAATACCAAGGCGGGATGACAGAAAAGGTAAGGCTCCCCGAGCGGAAAGCCGACGAGCACCGTCGTTAAAAATCGAGAGCCGCGCCGACCGGCTATAAATATCCGAGCCGACGAGCACCGTCGTTAAAAATCGAGAGACGGGCCGGCGTCTATAAATAATCCGAGCGGAAAGCCGACGAGCACCGTCGTTAAAAATCGAGAGCCGCGCCGGCGTCTATAAATAATCCGAGCCGACGAGCACCGTCGTTAAAAATCGAGAGACGGGCCGGCGTCTATAAATAATCCGAGCGGAGAGCCGACGAGCACCGTCGTTAAAAATCGAGAGCCGCGCCGACCGGCTATAAATATCCGAGCCGACGAGCACCGTCGTTAAAAATCGAGAGACGGGCCGGCGTCTATAAATAATCCGACGAGCACCGTCGTTAAATATCGAGAGGCGGGCCGTCTATAAATAATCCGAGCGGAAAGCCGGCGAGCACCGTCGTTAAAAATCGCGCTTACCGGCTATAAATATCCGAGCCGAGCACCGTCGTTAAAAATCGAGCCGCCGGCCGGCTATAAATATCCGAGCCGCGAGCACCGTCGTTAAAAATCGAGGGCGTCTATAAATCCGGCGAGCGACGACGTTAAAAATCGAGAGCCGCGCCGACCGGCTATAAATATCCGAGCCGACGAGCACCGTCGTTAAAAATCGAGAGACGGGCCGGCGTCTATAAATAATCCGAGCGGAAAGCCGACGAGCACCGTCGTTAAAAATCGAGAGCCGCGCCGACCGGCTATAATTATCCGCGCCGACGAGCACCGTCGTTAAAAATCGAGAGACGGGCCGGCGTCTATAAATAATCCGAGCGGAAAGCCGACGAGCACCGTCGTTAAAAATCGAGAGCCGCGCCGACCGGCTATAAATATCCGAGCCGACGAGCACCGTCGTTAAAAATCGAGACGGGCCGGCGTCTATAAATAATCCGAGCGGAAAGCCGACGAGCACCGTCGTTAAAAATCGAGAGCCGCGCCGACCGGCTATAAATATCCGAGCCGACGAGCACCGTCGTTAAAAATCGAGAGACGGGCCGGCGTCTATAAATAATCCGAGCGGAGAGCCGACGAGCACCGTCGTTAAAAATCGAGAGACGGGCCGACGTCTATAAATAATCCGAGCGGAAAGCCGACGAGCACCGTCGTTAAAAATCGAGAGCCGCGCCGACCGGCTATAAATATCCGAGCCGACGAGCACCGTCGTTAAAAATCGAGACGGGCCGACGTCTATAAATAATCCGAGCGGAGAGCCACATCGTGAGCCGCGCCGACCGGCTATAAATATCCGAGCCGACGAGCACCGTCGTTAAAAATCGAGAGACGGGCCGGCGTCTATAAATAATCCGAGCGGAAAGCCGACGAGCACCGTCGTTAAAAATCGAGAGCCGCGCCGACCGGCTATAAATATCCGAGCTGACGAGCACCGTCGTTAAAAATCGAGACGGGCCGGCGTCTATAAATAATCCGAGCGGAAAGCCGACGAGCACCGTCGTTAAAAATCGAGAGCCGCGCCGATCGGCTATAAATATACCAAGCGGAAGAACGAATATCGGAGTAAGAAACTGCGGAAACTATAAATATTAAAGCATTCAGGCCCGAAGGGGGGTTGGTCCTTCGACACTCGGCGTCTGTTGACTCCACGCAAGCAGGATACGTGCAGAGCGAGTAGGTCTGCTCACTCGCACTTTATGCAATGAGCCAAGCCGATCGGACGCGTGAGGGAGAAAGCTTAAGAGCACGACTGGCGAAAATTTTACAAGCATTAATGTTAAGCAAACAGAAGAATATTATGGACAATGAGTAAGAAGACAGGAAAAGGGACATCGTTTCATTAGAAGAAAAATTATGCCGAACGGCACGTACAAAAATTTCACATCCGCCGAGCGGAGGAAGTACAAAAAGTGCTTGAATAACCCACATCACTCCGGATCCTCAAAATTAAAAAAGGTGTCCGGGATGTCGTCGATCATGGCCGCCAGTTCAGGAGGGGGAATGCTCAGGTCAGCAGGAAGATGCCCCCCCTTCTTGAAGTATGCCGTGGTGACCTTGACCGCCTCGAGGAAGGTTGAGGAGACGTTGCCACCAAACTTTTCGCCAAATCGCTCTGAGCGGATGTATTCTTGGCGCGCTACGGCTAGGCGACTCGGCTCTCCCTCCTTGTATTTTTTGAGCAACGCCCGGGAAGCAGTTAAGGAATCTTGAAGGGCCTTCAAGTTTGCTTCAGCCTTTGTGCATTCAGCCGCACGGACCTCCCGTTCGGCGTTCAGCTGGGCCTCCAGATCCTTAGATCGCTGATTTAGCGCATGGACATCTACTTTCATTCTGTCCAGGTCAGCGATCGCCTGCCTCTTCCGGCTACCGGCGCGCTTCACCTCTTTGTCACGCTTCTTCACCAAGTCCTCTAGCCGAGCTACCTCAACAGCTAGGTCGGCAGCCTTCTTCTGTTCGGCCTCAAGAGCTTGTTTCTCCCGCTCGGCCGAGGGACCTTCCGACACTTGGAGTTTTTCCAGAAGGCCCTCCAACTCGGCTAGCCGATGGCTAGTGGCAATTTGTTCAGCCCAGCGCTGTAAGGGAAATAATAATGTCAGGAATCAAATAATAGCATGACACGGGAATGAAGATGGGTTTACCTGAGTGGCCTGCTGCATATTGTTATCGCCGAGCTGCTTGGGCGTCATAAGGGCCACCTGAATCTGGGCGTCCTCGAAGAGCTTGGCGAGCGGACCAGTCAGAGTTATTTCGTGAACGGGGCTCGATGGCCGATCGGCAGACAGCAAATATTCCTCCGATGGGAATCGGAGAGTAGTCTTGATAGTAGGGTGGCCGGACGGCGCTTCTTCAGTCGCGGCCACGGAGACTCCCCTATGGTGGAAGTTTCGCCCAACGTAAGCGGCGGCGAGGTCGAGGAGGAGAGCCAGAAGATGGCGAAGCCATAGGGGTCCCGATCCGTGACGTGCGGTCGGGCGGTTACGCCGATCGGCGCTGTGGTTCCCCTCTTGGGTGAGTGAAGGCGGGGTCTCTTCGACGTTCCGCGAACCTCCAAAGGCGGATCTCCAACACAGGAGCGCCCGGCGGGAGCCGAGGAAGCAGGATCGATTCCGCCTCAACCGCCAAGGCGGATGAGGCTGTTCGGGGAGCGGATCGTGCCCTCCCTCTCACACTGCGGCTTAGGATTAAACCCGCTCGGCGAGCTCCTTTTGGTGGCCGCTTCAATTTCTCGGCTTTCAATTTCAAGTAAGCGGTAGCCTTGGATCGCCACATGACGTCAGTTGCAGTGAAAGAAATTAAAATCAGTTAGACAAAAAAGACTAAGAGAGTAAAGAGTCCTTACTCATACGGAAGGGGAGATTCGCCCGAACGGGAGATAATCCGAAAATATATAGCACCCCCTTCAAGAGAAACTGGTCGATCTTGTATCGCTGGCCGGACAACCAGTTCGCCGCATGAAGATAGGCTGGATTACTTCTGAACTTGCCAAGCTCCGGCTGGGTCGGCACGGCGGTCTGCCATTGGGTGCGGAAGGCTGGCCGATCGGGAAGTCGGATGAAGAAGAAAAACTCCTTCCAGTGTTTGTTGGAGGTCGGCATGTTATCAAAAAATTTAAAGCCTATTCTACTTTGGAAGATAAAAGTGCCCGGCTCGGATTGTTTGGGGTAGAAGAAGAAATGGAATATCTTAGGGTCAAGAGGAATACTGTGCAACCTAAAGAGGACGACCATCCCGCTCAGCAACCTAAAGGAATTCGGCACAAGCTGGCCGAGCGGGATGCGGAAGTAATTACAAACCTCCAGAATAAATGGATGGGTAGGAAATCTAAGGCCGCCCTGGAATTGGTCTAAAAAGAAACAAATGGAGCCGATCGGCGGGTCATGTGGACGGTCGGACGGGCCGGCTATAATTATTTCGTGGTCATCAGGAAGCCCGTATGTCCGAACAAGGCGCTGGGCATGCTCCTCATCGAATCGGCTCTCCATGGTCAGGTACCAGGGGCCCGAAATGTTAACAGCGGGTTCGGAGGAACTCGCCATCTCAGAAAAAAATCAAAGGAAGGGAAACGAAAGGAGCGAAATGCGCAGGGAAAACCTATTAAGTGAAGGCAGAGGACTCACTGGGAAGGAAACGGGTGGAAAGAATCACCGATGAGGTGATCGCCGCCTAAAAACCAGACACTAGATCGCCGGAGATCGCAGCAACAGAACGAAGCAGAAGGCAACGCGCGAGCGAATATACGGCCAAAAAAGGGACGGAGGCTTTATACGGCCGAGGCCGGTCAGCCTCCGCCGTCCGATCCAGGTCACGAGAAACAAGGACGCCATCGGGCCGTCCATTTCAAACGGGTGCGTCCCATCGTAAGTGACGCCGCCGCCACACAAGGGTCGACACGTGACGCCCTGTCACCGAGTGCAATTAATGCGCCCATACCGCGCATGCTCCGACTTAATGGAGAGGATTTGCATAATTTTCGAGGAGATCTAGACAAGCAAATGTCAACATTAAGCGACAAGACAACCAAAATAAAGAGCCGAGCGGCTGAATTTGGTAGAAGGGCCGGACGACCCCAGTGATATTATAAGCTACGGAAAAGCGGCGACCGCCCGCTCGGACACATATAGTCCAGTCAGTCGGACTCATTGCCTCCTTCGACTAGACTTGAAGGGAAGGCAAGTGATCCGGCCGTAAGAAGGGGGGACCCACTTCCTGAAGGGTCTCAGCCTGAGGACCGATGAAAGGCTGTGCGGTGGATGGCCGAGCCGAGCGGATGGGTAGGTCCGAACGGAGCTATAGATAAGCCCATCCATGGGCTCATGTTTCCGACGCCAAGGCAGGAAGACCGAAGGGCCGAGCGGGAGTCCGCTCGGCAGGGGCCAAGGGCCGAGGGGGTTGTCCGTTCGGCCAAAATAGGGGCGAGGGTATAAAGGGGGTCGAGCGGCCTATGCGCTCGACTTAGGATATGAGATGTCAGCCGAAGCATGTCTAATAATTAGGCCGTACACAAGATCGCACGATCTTGCCGTCACATCATGAAGAGGCTGATACAGTAGCAGTATGGTCTCATGGACGTCTCCCTGACAGATCCATATTTAGACATGGCCCTTCTGACAGACCCATACCTGGGCGTGGTCAAAGGCAGGTGGTTGCTTTGATTGGCACGCCCAGGCTTCTTTGAGAGATCTATATAAGGCTTCCATTTCTCCACTGGAGGTATGAAAAATCTTCATTTTGAAGCCACCTTTTTGTTATTCCTCGCCTGACTTGAGCGTTGGAGGGCCGTCGCCGGGATACCCCTCCCGGCTCGATTTCGTTGCAGGTTCACCGGAGCATTCGAGGATCTAGCAGGAAGCGCCACGTGCCCAGCGTCCACTGATTCCCGGTTCGGACAGGATCAATATATATATATATATATATATATATATATGAGGAGAGATTCTCTCATATGTGAGTATAAATTTAGGGTCTAAATTTGCACTAAACCAAGTTGACGTGCACATAAAGTTGTTTTACTTAACACAAGCGTCGAATGCCGGACTAATCGTGACAAAATTTGTCCAAAAGAATGAACCAACATTTTATCATCTGAATATCTTTTTACTACATGTTAAAAGTGTAATAGAAGCATTAATATGAAAATAATGATTATTTTGTAATGTCTCAATATTAATAGCGGTATTAAACTCATTAATGGTTATTTCGTAATGTTTCGACATTAATGACGATATTAAACCTATTAATAATGATTCTGTAATGTCTCACTATTAATGAAGACATTAAACTCATTAATGACGGCATTAAATCTAGCATTAAATTATCATAATTTAGTCATTCATTGCAGGCAAAGTGAGAGCTCGCGACTTGGACCACCAGAAGCTTGGTAGAATTAGCCCCGCTGACAGCCTAAGATTATTCGCTCAGGTCATCTCAATAGACAAATTAGAATTGATTTTGTGTGTAATTTCAATTCAGTTAATTCCCTAAAATCTCTGGCAGATTGTCCAACAATCTTAAAATAGATTTCGTTCTGTTGAGATGACCACAAAACAAAGTGTTGAGGTACAACAGACTTAAGCAAAGCATACCTGTATTCCACCTTGATCCAAAACACAAGTATGATATTTTTGTTGAAGCAAAAATAATAAGGTCATCCTTTCAACATGTTCAGTGAAGCAACGAACCACTCGGGCTAATTCACACCGATGTGTGTGACCTCAAAGGTACGTCAACACGTGGTGGGAATAAATACTTCATTACTTTTATATATGATAATATAAAATATTGTTATATGTATTTTCTTAAAAGTGAGGATAAAGCTATAGAGAAATTTACTTTCTACAAGAATGAGGTTGAAAACCAACTTAATAAAAAGATTAAGGTGACTCGAAGTGACCGAGATGGTGAATATGTATCACCGTTCGCTGAGTTATATGCTGAATATAGGATTAGACATAAAATAATAACTCCTTATATTCTTCAGCAAAATAGAGTTGTTGAACGAAAGAATTGAATTCTAAAAGAGATGATGAACACTCTTATATTAAACTCTGGACTGCCAGAGTTCATGTGGGGGGAAGCTAATGCTAACAGCTAATTACCTTTTAAATAAGGTGCCCCAGAAGAAAATAGATATGAGCTTTATGAGTTGTGGAATGAAAGACAATCATCTTATAAATATTTACGAATATGGGGGTGTCTTACTAAAGTTTTGGTGTCTGATAAAAAAAAGGATTAAGATATGACCAAAGACTGTTGATTGCATATTTATTGGATATGTACATAAGAGTAGTGATAGATCGAAAACGTGCGATAGAAGGGGGGGGTGAATATCGCTTTTTAAAACTTTTCTTTATCATTTTTTAAAAACAAAGTTAAGCAGCGGAAATTAAATGAATAGACAAGTTCTTTTACTTCGTTCGGAGCCTAGCTCGACTCCAACTCGAAGGCCCGCGGTCCTTGACCGCACCGATGGGCAAACATTATAATCCTTCTTTTCAAAATCTTCGGAAAGGAGCGAATCGTACAAGTACAAGAATGTAAGATAGTAACACTTCTACTATCTTATATAAAAATTAAGTGCAATATAAATGAAATATACCGACAGTAATAATTAAACGTCGAAGCTCGGTAGGACAGGGTAGCTTGCAGGGTTGATGAAGACTTGTAGCACGAGAAGCTTGCAGAAGAGAACTTGAATCGATCAGAATGTTATTCTGGCCTCAGACTTCGAGCCTCATTTTATAGGTGTAATGGAGGTTTGGTCGACCGATCCATCTGTTCGGTCGACCGAACCAGCTCCCATCCTTTCCTGGCTGGAGTCTGACGCTGGCTCGATCTCTGACATTAATTGATCTTTAATGGTTCGGTCGACCGATCCCATTTTTCGGTCGACCGAACAAGCTTTTTCCTTGTTCGTTGAAATCTGTCGAGATCTTCAATTAATGCAGCTTTAATGTTGATTGGATTGGTCGACCGATCCCTGGGTTCAGTTGACCGATCAGGCTTTTTACTTTTCCTGCTGATCGGTGCTAATGAGCTGGCCAGTGCTGAGTCACCATGGATTGGTCGACCGATCCTCTGGTTCGGTCGACCAATCAAGCTTTGACCGGACTGTACTCTGTTTTGGTCTGAACTAATACCTGCTTTGAGTTGATCTAGTTCGGTCGACCGATCCTCCTATTCGATCAACCGATCGGGTCGAACCTGCAAAATAGTGTTAGATAATAATCTTGCAAAACAGAGATTAGCACAGTAATATTATAATGCATGAGTAGTATAAAAGATAGTAGAACTGTCTTGATCTCAACTTAGAAACCTTCCTGGTTTCTTCAGTTGGATCAGCGACCTTAGGTTGTTCCTTTCAGGAACCGGACCTCACTGTCGCTCCTCCAGTTGTTTACCTCAACTTACTTGCCAAACATGGTCCTCCAGACATGTTTGGACTTTTCCTGCTTAGTGTATAATCGCCCGATCCACTAAAACTTTTCCTATAATACTGCATTAGCCAACAGCAATAATAGTAATACAGAATACAATGGTAAACCTAAACCTAGATTTACCGAGATCCGCTGGTCCGGTCGACCGCGCGCGGTCGACCGGAAACCATCCGAACAACCTTGCTTGGAGTTCACTCCTCCAAGACTTCTCGTTACCTAAGGTTACCACCCCCTAGGGTTTTCTCAACCTGGCTTCACTCACCAGGACCTAAGGTTACCACCCCCTAGGGGTTTCTCAACCTGGCTTCACTCACCAGGACCTAAGGTTACCACCTCCTAGGATTTTTTCCATTTGGTTTCACTCACCAAGACTCAATATTCGGCTACCCAGGGATCAAGTCCTCCAGACCTATCCACCTGGCTTCCACGATATACCAAGATTTTTCCCCTTGCCTAGCCTACAACTAGGACTTCCCTTGATCAAGTTCCATACTTAAGCATACTTAAACATATTTGTCTGACATTAAAACCTTGAAGGTCGATTGCACCAACAAGTAGTGGGTATCAATTTTTTATGTATGAGTTAAAAATACCGGATATACACAAGAACTCGATAATAGAATAGAGAAATGTCTCATTCTTCGAGTATGTGTTTTCGTATAAGACCCGAGAGGAAGCTAGCTCCTCAAAATAGGCATATGAAATACAAGGTAAAGATGATGATGAGGAACCAATCAAGGTTGAGCTTAGACGGAGTAAAAGAGCTCAAGTGGAAAAATCTTATGAAATGGATTTTAACACTTTTATATTGGAAAGTGAACCCCGTAGTTATTTAGAAGCAGTAAGCTCTTATAATGGACCTCATTGGAGAGAAGCAATTACATCTGAGATAAAATCTACCTTACAAAATCACACTTGGAAACTTGTGGATCTTTCTTCAGGAAGTAAACCACTAAGCTACAAGTGGATCTTTAAGAAAAAATGAAGTCAGATGGCATAATTGATAAGTATAAGATCATATTGATAATTAAAGGATACTGATAACGAGAAAGCCTTGATTACTTTAATACGTATTCTTTAGTGTCGAGAATAACTTCCATTAGAGTATTATTGGTTATAGTCGCTCTATGAAATCTATAAATACATCAAATGAATGTAAAAATCGTCTTTCTAAATGGGGATTTAGAAGAAGAAATCTACCAAGAGCAATATGAGGGGTTTTCTGTACCAAGATAGAAAAACAAGGTTTGTATATTGGTGAAGTTATTATATGCCTTAAAACAAGAACCAAAGCAGTGACATAAGAAATTTGATAATGTCATGAAGGAATGTGGATTTAAAATTAATGAATGTGATAAATGTATCTACATGAAAACTATAGAGAATGACTACGTCATTTTATACCTATATGTAGATGACATACTTATCATTGAGAGTAATAATAGTATAATCAAATCCACTAAAAATAAGTTGAACCCAAGATTTGACATAAAAGACATGGACCTACCTGATGTGATTCTAGGAATCAAAATTCATAGGACAATAGAAGAACTTGTTTTTAGTCAATCTTATTACGTGAACAAGATTCTTGAGAAATTCACTAAGGATGATACTGTGTTGGCACAAGGGTTGATAGATACGAGTCAATATCTATCAAAAAATCAAGGTGAAAGTATTTCTTAGATAGAGTACTCTCGAGTAATTGGAAGTTTAATGTACCTGATGAGTTGTACACGACCATACTTGGACTACGCAATAAGTAAACTAAGTAGATATACGAGTAATCCCGATGTTGAGCACTAAAAAGGGATAACAAGAGTACTGAGGTACTTGAGGTATACTAGTAAATATGGACTGCACTATATGAGATATTCTACTGTGATCAAAGGATACAACAATGCAAGTTGGATATCCGATATAAAAGACTTTAAGCCTATGAGTGGATATATATTCACTCTATGAGGTGCAGTCATTTCCTAGAAATCTTCTAAGCAAATGGTAATAACCAGATTCACGATGGAATCTGAGTTTGTAGCTTTTGACAAATGTGATGAAGAGGCTAAATGACTACGACAATTCTTAGAAGATATTCCGAGATAGCTGAAATCGGTGCCGACAATTTACATACATTGTGATAGTCTATCAACAATTGGCCAGACACATAGTCATCTGTATAATGGTAAGTCTAAGCATATACGTTGTGGACATAATACCATTAGACAACTACTCTCAATAGGAGTTATCACTATTGATCATGTGAAGTCAAAGCATAACCTGGCAAATCCGCTAACCAAAGGCTTAAATCGAGAGTTAGTTGTAAGTTCATCACGAGAAATAGGTTGATGTCGTTGTCAGCGATTAGTGCAAATGACACCCAACCTATGCTGACTAGAGATCCCAAGAACTACGTTCAAAGAGACAACCAATTTGCACTGACTAGACATATTGTGGGGGGAATAACCCAATAAAATAGTGATTGGACTAGGGTAAGACGATAGACTTTTAATGATCAAGAAGAGTAGATGACTACTTTCGAGGGATCACCTATGTGAGAAAGGAGTAGGGTCGCTTCGAAGATAATTGGAGGCATAATTCTTAGAGGTTCTCATAGAATCAGGAGTGTTCATGGTCAAGAATGAACACAATCATGAGAACTGAGTTGTATTAAGGAGAGTCATAGGTGAGATATATCAATACTTACACAGACGGCAGCACAATTCAAGAACATCATGTCTATTGGTCCCTTTGGCGACTGGCTAGAGAGGGGTGAATAGCCTACACAACAAAAACACAAAAATACCTTTATAGAATTTATACAGCTTTAATAAATTTAACACTTGTATAAAAAAAAAATAAGAGGCTAATTAAAGAAAGGAAGAGGCACAACAGGATTTACTTGATTACAACCGAGGAGATTATTAATCCAATGAAGTTGAAAGCACACTAAACTCTTCTTCAGGCGAAGAAGCTTCTTTACAGCAAATAACGCACTAGATCAGAAAGCTAAACGAAAGAGAAATGATTACAAGTATTCTATTTAAGCTTCTAGGATTAGAACTATATTTATAGCCCTGGTCGGGGCACCTGGAAGGGTTCCAGGCACCTGGGGGATAGATTTTTATCCCCATCATAACGGAACGCGCCACATCGCATTTCGAATAAAAACCTGCTCCAGGCTCCAGGAACCCTTCCGAGCACTCGATCTCAGTCCAGACGCTCGGACCAAAGTTAACCTCATGTTAACTTGTTTGGTCCGAGTTCTAGCTCCGGCTCCATTCGCTTGGGTCTGGGTCTTCCGCTCCGGCTCCGCTTGGGTGATTTGGGCTATCCAGAACAGGACTCACCCGAACCCAACTTTTAGCCTTCAAGCAAACTTCCGCTCTGACTTCTCGTCCTCTGAAACGCCGCGCACCTCCTTCTCGTCCGCTCGCGTACTCTTCCGCAACACCTTGTACCTCGAACCTGTTAGAGTGTATACTAAAAGCCTAGCTTTTGGTATAAATATTTATCTAGAAATAAGAATCACATTGGTCAAATGTCTACATTTATGATAAATGTAGTTGCTCAATTAATTTATATTGTAGATAACATGGTGTGTGGTGTCACACACAGAAGATCATGTTATTGGTTCCTTATAAATTATAAACAGTAGCTCACGACCAAGATGGAAAGGAACAAACCATTGGAAGGTCGTAGTGTAATTAGGTATTAGTTTATCTTAACTATATAATTACACTAGTACACTTAGAGTGTATTGAGTAAGACCATTTGAGGTCGTTCCTTTTATACTGACTTTATGAAGGAACAAAGACCTCAGTTATTATGGAAGTGTGTGCTCTTAATCCTAATATAATAACAAGCACATATATTTGATATTTATTTCTTTAATTTATCAATGGGTGAGATTTAGTTCGATGAATCAATAAGCCCGATAAGTTGGGAAATGATATCACTTATAGTGTGTGTTGTTGATTATAGAAGGAAACTATGTCCTAGTAATCTAGGTTGAGAATGTCCCCAAGAGGAGCTCATAAGGATTGTCATGTTAAACCCTGCAGGTGGACTTAGTCCGACATGATGATGAAGTTGAGTGGTACTACTCTTGGAGCTAGATATTAATTAAGTGAGTTGTCAGTAACTTACTTAATTAGTGGACATTTGTTATCTTAAACACAGGGAGACTAACACACTCATAATAAGAAGGAGCCAAAAATGTAATTTGGGATTGGTGCGGTAGTTCAATAATAGTTCTTTATTGGAATGAATTATTATTGATGAAATTAAGTTGTGTGGTCGGGGCGAACACGGGATGCTTAATTTCATCGGGAGACCAAAACCAATTCCTCCTCTCGGTCCCTATCGTAGCCTCTTGTATATATAGAGATTTATACTCACCACATACCCACCTTCTTACCCATTCAATGGGGCCGGCCAAGCTAGCTTGGAACCCAAGCTAGGGCCGGCCAAGATCAAGTGGATGAGTCATGTAGGTGGCTGGCCAAAGCTTGGGTCCCAAGCTTAGGTGGCCGTCCACTAGAATATTAAAAAGGATTTTTTTTAAAATTATTTCTTATGTGGATATCATGATTTTAAAAGAGAGTTTAAAAATTAAAAATTTCCTTTTATAGCTTTCTACAAAAGATTAAGAGAAGAGATTAATCTCTTTCCTTATTTGTAGTTTAAAAGGATGGTTTTAATTTTTGGTAAAAACTTTCCTTATTTGTAAATCATCTACATGTTTAAAAGAGAGTTTAAAATTTGAAATCTTTCCTTATTTGTTGATTAAAGGAGGATTTTAAATTTTAAGAAAACTTTCCTTTTTAACCATGTTCATAATTTAAAAGAAAGTTTAAAAATTAATAATTCTCTTTTATTAGTTTCTACAAAAGATTAAGAAAAGACTTGATATCTTTCATTATTTGTAGATTAAAAGAGATTTTAATTTTTAGAGATAACTTTCTTTTTATCCACATGTTTAAAAGAAAGATTTTAATTTATTAAATTTCCTTTTTATAAACCAATCATGAAGGGATTAAATTATTGGAGAAATTTTTATAAATTTCCGGAAACAAATTAGGAAGTTTTAATTCTTGTTTTAATTAAAACTTTCCTTGATTTGGGGCTTGAGGTAGCCGGCCATTGTATTTGAAAAGAAAATTATTTTTAATTAAATAATTTTTCTTTTCAATGGATAAAGAATTAAGGAAATTTTTATTAAATTTTCCTTATTTTCCAAGACCAAGGATTATAAAGAGGGGGTAGAGGAGGCTTCAAGTAACGACTCTATTCTATTTTTCTTCCTCTTTTCCTTGGTGGTGTGGCCGGCCCTTCCTTCTTCTCTTCCTCTTCTCTTTGTGGCCGAACCTCTTCATGCTTATGGAGTTTTAATTGGTGGCCGGATCTAGCTTGAGGAAGAAGGAGAGAAAGCCTACATCCCTTGGAGCTTGGTTGGTGGAAAAGATCTTCATCTTTTGGAAGCTTTGTGCTTGCCCGAAATTTGAAGAAAGGAGAAGGTGCTTTGGTGGTTTCTCATCTCGGAAGATCGTTGCCCACACAACGTCCGAGGTTAGAAGAGGAATACGGTAGAAGATCAAGAGGTTTTTCTAAAAGGTATAACTAGTATTTTTTCTTTCAGCGTCATACTAGTTATTTTTGGAAATAATACTAAATACAAGAGGCATACGATTCTAGAGTTTCGAATTTGTTTTCGATATAGTGTTCTTTGTTTTTCTTTTCCTTGTGATTTGATTGTTACGTTCTTTTCGGTTAACCTAAAGTTATTTTAGGAAATTAAATATTAGCTTTCCATAAAAGGTTTTATCTAGTCGGTGGTGGTTGCTCTCATATCCAAGAAGGTCATGTGCCTCGCCACGTCAGTACTGAGAACCAATTATGGAAATTAATATTTAATGGAATTAATAACTTAAGGTGACTTGGGTCGAACGTGTTAAGTTCCGTAGGAGATCCAAGTCAAAACCTAAAAGAACAAATAGATTAAGTTTTGGATCAAACGTGTTAAGTTCCGCAGGCGATCCAAAATTTAATTTAAAAGAACACATGGTAGCTAGGAAAAGGTTCAGACATTTGTACAAATTTTTGTACAGTGGAACCTCTAGGTTTTCCGAGTAGCAACCAACAGAACCCACCGAGCCCATCGGCTCTTTCCCGTGCCTTCCTTCTCACTAGCTGCGTCTTTCGCTCGACTTCCTGTGCTCCAAAGTTCTTGCACACTTAGACACAGGGGTTAAATACCAATAGGACCTAACTTGGTTGATCACATCAAAACTATTACGGGGTACTTACAATCTCCTCCTTTTATAGTGAGCAACCCTTAAGTTAAGTTAGGGTAAAATCATAAAAAAATAGTTATAAAATAAGATTTTTGCAAATACAAAAATTAAAAATTGTACTACTCTTCTCCTAGACTTAATCTTTACTACTCCCCCTTTTGATCACATTAAAAATAGGGTACATTAAAAAATTCTACTTAACAACAATAAAATGTCTAAGGGACAATTAAAAAAAATATTAAAGTTTAAGTTTCAAATTTTTTTTAAACATATTTAAGGCAGAAAAAAACGTTCATATAAAGTTGAAATTAAAATTTTTTTTAACAAATTGAACTTTTATAAAATTTTAACATTTAAAATTTTTCTTATAGTTAAGTGATAAAGTTCTTGAAAAAATTAACTTTTAAATAATTTCTAACAAAATTTTTTACAAACATTTAAAACCATTGTTATAACAATTAATTGCTTAACAGTTAGTCAAATAAATGATTATTTCAATAATTAGCTTCTAAGCTGTGGTGAGACACTAGAACTTCTTGGATATTTGAGCAATAACCACTTTCTAGACAAACCTTTTAAGGAAATTAAATATTTAATTTTCTCTCTAAAAGAAAAAAAAGATAATCTAAATATAATTTTAGAACCCAAAATAGGTTCCTTCATATAGGATTAATCAAAAATTTCTTAGAATATATTTCTGTGATATTTTCCTAATTTGGCCCTTATGATATTTAAAATAACAGTTTAAATTATTATATCTCCTTAATATTTTGATTATTTGAGAATGCACAAATTTTTAAATATTTTATTTATATTTTTAATTTATCATTTTCTATTTTTACTTTGTCGAAGTCTTCTAATCGACAAGAACCAGCTAAGGTTGATTTTACCTCCTTATTTTCTTTTTCTAACTTACAGTAATTTTTAGATAATATTTTTATAAACTAAAATAACTTTCCAGGAGGAAGAGACTGTACCTAACTTACCTTGTCGATCCCTCAATCTGAAGCTCCCCCTGAACTGCTGCTTTCTTCCGATGTCGCTCCCCCTTCATCGATGCTCTTGATGCTCATTTCGGACGAGCTTGCTTCGTCTTCTTGGTGACTTGCCACTAGCACAAGTCCGGCGATTGCTTCAATCTCTGATTCAGACGACATTTCGTCCCACGTCACTTTTAGATTATACTTGGTCTGGGCTGACTTCTTGTTCTTCTCCTTGTTCTTCAATTTATGACAGTTATCTTTCACGTGCCTTTCTTCATTGCAATAGTAATATCTTATCTTTCTTTTTCTTTTATTACCCTGCACTTGATTAAACTTATTAGTTTTAAATAACTTTTTAAATTTTCTTGCCATCAGTGTCATTTCATCGTCATCGAGAGAAGATTCAGAATCTCATTCGTCCGTTTTTGCCTTTAAAGCAATGTTGTGCTTTGGCTCCTTCTTTAGATCTGCACATCTTGTTTCATGGACTTCAAATGTTGAAAATAATTCTTCTAAAGTATTTGATTCTAAATCCATAGATATATAATAAGTATCTACTAATGATGCTCATTCAGTAGTCCTAAGAAATACATTAAACGCGTACCTTAGTGAATCTAGGTTGCTTACCTTTTCTCCGAGATTCGTAAGTCTGGTGATGAGTTCTTTTATTCTTGAGTGAAGATGTCCAATAGTTTCTCCATCTTCTAATTTGAGGTTGCTAATCTGATTCCTAAGCAGATCCCGTCTCGC
The DNA here is from genome assembly GCF_018446385.1 of Zingiber officinale. Taxonomy (NCBI): domain Eukaryota; kingdom Viridiplantae; phylum Streptophyta; class Magnoliopsida; order Zingiberales; family Zingiberaceae; genus Zingiber; species Zingiber officinale. The sequence continues at coordinate 114,346,961 of NC_055996.1, forward strand.
GAGTTTCGCCTCCGAGGTCTCTTCATGTAGTTCTAGGAATTTCTCTTAGAGCTCCTTTGCTGACTCATAGGCTCCGATTCGGTTGACTTATTGTGACAATAAGATGCTTAACAGATGGAACTCTACTTTGCCATTTGCCACGAAGTCGGCCTGCTCCTTTTTTGTCCATTGGTATTTTTCTTTACCCTCAGGTGCTACAAAATCAAATTTCATTATTAAAAATAAATCAAGATCTGTTTTAAAGAATACCTCCATCATTTTCTTCTAGCTTACGAATTTTCCCTCGAACTTTGGTGGGTAGATGCTCGGTTCGACCATCTCGTATGCTTCATTCGACGGTTAGTCCTTTTAAAGCTGCTGGACTCTAGTACCACTTGTTGGTCCCTTTGAAAACCGGCTAGAGGGGAGTGAATAGTCTGCACAACTAAAACACAAAAATACCTTTCTCGAACTTTTACAGCTTTAATAAATCTAACACTTGCATAAAAAAGAGAGACTAATTAAAGAAAGGAAAAGGCACAACGAGATTTATTTAGTTACAACTAGGGAGGTTGTTAATTTAAGGAAATTGAAAGCACACAAAACTCTCCTTCAGATGGAGAAACTTTTTTACAGTAATTAACGCATTAGATCAGAAGTTAAACGAAAGATAAATGATTACAAGTATTCTGTCTAAGCTTATGAGACCAGGACTATATTTATAGTCTTGATCGGGGCACTTGGAAGGGTTCCAGGCGCCTGGCGGGATAAATTTTTATCCCCATCACAACAAAACGCGCCACATTGCATTCCGAATAAAAACCTACTCTGGGCGCCCAGAATGGTTGCAGGTGCCCGACTGTCCAAGCGCTTGGACTAAGTCCAGGCGCCTAGACTAAAGTTAACCTCATGTTAACTTGTTTGGTCTAGATTCTAGCTCCGACTCCTCTTGCTTGGGTCCGGGTCTTCCGCTATGACTCCAGCTCTGCTTAGGTGATCTTGGATATCCAGAATAGAGCTCACCCGAATCCAACTTTCAGCCTTCAAGCAAACTTCTGCTCCGGCTTCTCGTCCCTCATAAACGTCGTACTCCTTCTTCTAATCTACCCACGTACTCTTCTGCAACACCTCGTACCTCAGATGTACCGAGCCCGTCGGCTCTCTCCCGTGCCGTCCTTCTCGTTAGTTGCATCTTTTACTCGACTTCCTGTGCTCCTAAGTTCCTGCACACTTAGATACAAAGGTTAAATATCAACAGGACCTAACTTTATTTGGTTGATCACATCAAAACTATCACAGGGTACTTATAATGTCTACTGTTAGCTAGTATACAAACAGATTTTCACAAGTGAAAGTTCAAAGGGTAAAATCCACCTATCATATACTTAACTCAACTACTGAATGTTATCATATACCTTGTATTCCATTCATGTGGGGAATTGTTAGAAATATGAATGGAGTAGAAAGGTGAAGATGAAAAGACTCTATTATACATGAATTTTTAGTCCCACATTACAAGTCTCTTGGCTTTATTGTTGGTTTAAATTATGACACATACATTGATGTTGTAAACATATGCATGGAGAGATACTCTCTCACATGTGAGTACGTAAGGGTGGGTGCAAATCCAGTGCCTGGATTTGCACTAAACCAAATTGACTCGTGTTTGAACACGATCTGTGCGCGTCGAATGCCGAATCGATCAAGGAAAAATTTGTCCAAAAGAATGAACCAACGTTTTGTCACATGAATCTCTTTTTGCTACCCACTCAAGAGTGCAAGGGAAGCAGTAATATGAAATTAATAATGATTCCGTAACGTCTCGACATTAATGGAGACATTAAACTCATTAATAGTGATTTCATAATGTCTTGACATTAATGGTGATATTAAACCCATTAATAATGATTCTGTAATGTCTCAACATTAATAAAGACATTAAACCTATTTATGGTGACATTAAACTCATCATTAAATGACCATAATTTGGTCATTCATTGTATGCAAGGTAAGAGCTCCTATATAAGGAGGTTGGATCTTGAGCAAAGGAGAAGATAGTGGAAGATAAGCAACAACCAGAGGTGGGACGAACCTGTTTCAAGGAAGCTACATTGAGCGCAAGTCTCAGTATCTTATTGAATTCCCTTCCCGATTCAACGATCGACTCCTGATTCTGCTATGCACCACATCAACTCTGCGACTCGAACCATTGGAAGCTTGGCAGAATCTGCTTCATTGGCAATCTGAGATTATCCTCTCATGTCATCTCAACAGATAAGTTAGAATTGATTTTGCAAGAGGATAAAGCCATAGAGAAAATTTTGCAAGTCCATGCATATACGTGGAAGAACTTCTATATGTTGATCTCGTGCATAGAGTCTTGTGCCTATATGTAGCTTCTGAGTGGATCTCGTGCAAGATCACCTGAAACTCCTAGAGTTGGCCGATCATCATCTTAGAGTCAACCATCTCGTAGTCCAGGAATCAGCCCATGATAAACCTCTTGGCCCCTGCATCATCTGTCTTATATTTCTTGTCTACGGACTCCCACAACTCCTTTCCTATTCTCTTCGTGCTATACACAATGCACAATGAGTCGGTATTGTAGTTGAGGATGTAGTTTCAGCAAAGGAACTCAGAATTAGTTCATACCTCCACTGTACTAATGGTCTACGCATCAGCATCCTCAACATGCTTAGGAGAGTCCTTGGTCAAGAACCAAACCAAATTAAGCATGGTCAAGTAGAAGAGCATCTTATACTGCCGCCTCTTGAAGTTCAATTGGGGCAGAGGGGTCTTTATATGTTGAGTCTATTCCACCTCAACACTTTGTTTTGTAGTCATCTTAACAGATGAATTTTTTCTCAAGATTGTTGGATAATCTGTTGTCGGAGATATTGAGAAAAATTATTGAATTTAAATTACACAAAATCAATTCTAACTTATCTATTGAGACAACCTGAGTGGATAATTTTAGACTTCCAGCAGGGTTGGCTCTGCCAAGCTTCCGGTGGTCTAAGTTTCAGAGTTGATGCTGTGAGTAGTAGAATCAGGAGTCAATCGCCGAGTCAAAAAGGGAATTCGCTGAGTAAGATACCAAGGCCTGTGCTCAACGTAGTTTCCTTGAAACAGATTCGCCCCACCTCTTGTTGTGCTTCAATATTCTCTCGGGTCATCTATTTCCCAAGATACAATGGTAAAGTCAAGTACGCAACCAAGCATTGGTTGTTCGTGGCGAACTTAGAATACACCTGAGTGCTATATGAAGACATTAAATCTATTAATGGCCACATTGAACTCAACATTAAATAACTATAATTTGGTCATTCATTGCAGGTAAGGTAAGAGCTCCTATATAAGGAGGCTAGATCTTGAGCAAGCGGAAGATAAGTGAAAGAGAGAGCGAGAAAAAGAGCAAGAAGCGAACCTCTGTCCACCTGTGTTCTCCCACAAAAACTCTCTCAGTCATGCATCTATTCCGCTAAACTACTCGTGATCTCATTCAGTTACATTCTTAGTTCACCATGAATAACCAGTGCTTGGTTGCGTGCATGGTTTTATCGTTGTATCCTAGGAAAGAGACGATCCTATAGAACCTAGAAGCACAGCCGGAGGTGCAGCGAATCTATTTCAATGAAACTGCATTGAGCGCAGACCTCAGTATCTTACTCATTGAATTCCCTTCTTGACTCGACGATTGACTCCCAATTCTACTACACACCGTATCAACTCCGCGACTCGGACCACTAAAAGCTTGGCAAAACCAACCCCGCTGACAGCCTGTGATTATTCGCTTAGGTCATCTCAACAGATAAGTTAGAATTAATTTTTTGGAATTTTAATTCAGTAATTTTCTCTAATATCTCCAACAACAAATCTTGAAACAGACTTCGTTTTGTTGAGATGGTCAAAGAACAAAATATTGAGATGCAATAAACTTAACACATGAAGACCCTCTCTGCCTCGATTGAAACCGTACCAATCAACCACTGGGAAAGGATTGAATTTTAAGAGGTGGTAGTAGAAGATGCTCTTCTACTTGACCACGTTCAATCTGGCTCAGTTCTTGACCGGGGGCCTCCCACGCATGCTGAGGAAGCTGATGTTCATACCATCAGTACAGTGAAGGCAGTAACTCATTCTAAGTTCTTTTGACAAAATTACATCTCTAACTGTCTTGCCGACTCGTTGTATGCTGTGTATAACACAAAGGAAATGACTAAGAAGCTATGAAAGTCCCTAGACATGAAATATAAAACGAAGGATGCAAGGGCCAAGAAGTTCATCGTGGGCCTAGACTACAAGATAGTTGACTCCAAGACGATAATCAATCAAGTTTAGGAGCTTCAGGTGATCTTACACGAGATCCACTCAAAAGGGATGATTTTGAGTGAAACATTCTAGGCGACTGCTAAAAGCTACCTCTCGGGTGGAAGGACTTCAAGAACTACTTGAAGCACAAGTGGAAGGAGATAAATGTAGAGGAACTCATTGCTAGACTTCGCATCAAAGAAGACAACAAGAGTTCAAAGAGAACGTTGTTCTCTCATTCTATTGTAAAAGCCAACGTGGTCAAACATGGTCAAAATTCGAAATGAAAAAAATCCTAAGAGTCTTCCAAGATGAGACCCAAAGAAGGCATTAAGAAATTCTCTGAGAAGTGCTTCGACTGTAGTCGAGTCAGTTATAAATCTTCGGAATATAGAAAGTTGAAGAAGAAGTAGAAGGTCAACCTGAACGAGAAACCAGAAATGGAAGACCTTTACGCTGTTGTCTCTAAATTGAACCTGGTCGGTTCGAACCCACGACAATGGTGAATTGATACCGGAGCCGTTAGACATGTCTGCTGTAATAAAGAGTTGCTTCACAACTTTGAAGAAGTCAAAGGTGGAGACAAACTATTCATGGGAAACTTAGCAACCTCGGACATCATAAGCCAAGGAAAAGTGGTGCTGAAGATGACCTCGGACAAGGACTTTACTCTGAACAATATGTTGTATGTTCCAAAGATTCGAAAGAATCTAGTGTCCGGATCACTGTTAAGCAAGCATGACTTTCACATTATTTTTGAGTCAGACAGAGTTGTACTATCCAAAAATAGAATGTTTATAGGAAAGGGATATGTATCTAATGAGTTGTTCAAGCTCAATGTAATGACCATTAGACCTAAGATAACTAAAGATGAAAACTCTTTCACTTATATGCTTGAGTTTTTATGTTTGTAGTATGGTAGACTAGGGCATGTTAACTACGATGTATTGCGAGAAAGAATGTGGATTCAAGCCATAAAGGAATATGGATTCAAGATTAATGAATGTGATAAATGTGTTTACATGAAATCATATTGATCCGGCGGTAAGAATGGGGGACCCACTTCCTGAAGGGTCTCAGCTTGAGGACCGATGAAGGGCTGACTAAGCGGTTAATGGCCGCGCCGAGCAGCTGAGTAGGTCCGAGCGGATCTAGAGATAACCCATCCAGGGGCTTGGGTTTCCGACGCCAAGGCAGGAGGATCGAAGGACCGAGCGGGAGTCCGCTCGGCTGGGGCCAAAGGGCCGAGCGGGTTGTCCGTTCGGCCAAGATAAGGGTGAGGGTACAAAGGTGGCCGAGCGGCCTATGCTCTCGGCTCGGGATATGGGATATCAGCAGAAGCATGTCTGATGATTAGGCCATACACAAGATCGCACGATGGAGGATCTTGTCGTCATATCATGGAAAGGTTGATACAGTAGCAGTATGGCCTCATGGATGTCTTCCTGCCAGATCCATATCTGGGCATGGCCCTTCTGACAGACCCATGCCTGGGCATGGTCAAAGGCAGGTGGTTGCTTTGATTGGCGCGCCCAGGCTTCTTCGAGAGGCCTATATAAGGCCTCCATTTCTTCACCGGAGGTATGAAAAGTCTTCATCTTGAGGCCACCTTTTTGTTATTCCTCGCCTGACTTGAGCGTCGGAGGGCCGTCGCCGGGACACCCCTCCCGGCTCGGTTTTACTGCAGGTTCGCCGGAGCATTCGAGATTCAGCGGGGCGCCACGTGCCCGGTGCCGTTGACTCTGGTTGACAGGATCAAATGGCGCCGTCTGTGGGGAACGCTCCGCATCCGGACGGAAACAATGGATGAGGCGGACGACAACACACGGTGGCGCTTCGACGGAAGAACTCGAAGCTCGGTCGAGATAAGGCCATGAACTTGTGGAACAAAAAGCGAGCGGCCGGAGCAACAACAACATCTGCGTCGGGTGGCGGAGCGGAAGCACCTCCAGCCACCGTCGCATTCCATCGGGCCTTATTTCGCACCCCTGAAGCCGTACCAACTCGAAGAGATAGAGGATCTTCTTCCAACGAAATGCTTAGGCGCGACGACAGAAAGGGGAAAGCTCCTCTAGCGGACTCATCTCCCAAGCGGATCAATCGCCAATTCTCGGAGGCTATTCTACGAGACCCTCTGCCCAAGCACTACGTGCCTCCGACGATCGGCGAGTACAATGGAACAACAGACCCAGATGATCATCTGGGTAAGTTCGATAACTGCTGACTCGCTCCATCAATATCTGATGGAGTAAAGTGCCGAGTCTTTCTTACCACTCTCTGGGATCGGCTCAACGATGGTTTCGGAGGCTGGACGGATCCATCACTAGCTTCAACTTCAGACGGCCTTCCTCCACCACTTCGCTAGCAGTCGGCGTTATCGGAAGACAAGTGTCAGCCTTGTTTGCCATCAAGCAAGAGTCGAGTGAATCGCCGAGCCTACATCCAGTGATTCAACCAAGTGGCGATGGATATCCCAATGGCCACATCGGAGACGATGATGAATGCCTTCACGCAGGCCTTGTGGATGGGGACTTCTTCCGGTCGTTCGAAAGCCGCCCGAGACTATGATCATATGCTACATCGGACCAACGAATACATAAACGTGGAAGAAGCACAAGCCGGGAAAAAGGAAACTCCTCTGGGGCGGAAGCGACCGCCGCCACCACCTAAAGGACCGAGGCCGGCGATCCGATCCCCACGCCAGGTCGCACGTACAAGAAGTGGCTCGGCTCAAGCCAAAGAAGAGGTGGACCCTATGTTCGCTCCTTCCACCGGACGGAAACGCACAACACGAAGGATTGTCGAAGTCTTCCTTCGTGGCCAATCCCGTTCGAGAATGCGAGCAGCGGTCACCTCCCATCGGCGAGACAAAGGACTCATGAAGTGGACCCGCACCGAGAGGCGACATCAGCAGACACCGATCGGCACCGATCTCCGAGACAGGATAATCGGGGCGTCTAGAGAACGGTCCCGACCGTCCACTCGAGAAGAGGAAAATAGAATTCCCGGGGCGAGATCAGCGTTATTGCTGGCCGATGGAGGAGACTCCAACCGAGCCAAGCGCTCCGCAGTCGGCTGTAGCCAAGAGCGGGCAAGTGGACCGGAAATCACTTTCGGGCCCGGAGACTTAGAAGGAGTTGAAGTGCCCCACGACGACGCTCTGCTCATTAAAGCGGTAATAGCAAATTACATTATTCACCGCATATTTGTTGACACAGGGAGCTCGGTCAACATCATATTCAAGAAGGCATTCGATCAGCTGCAAATTGATCGAGCCGAGCTGTTGCCCATGACGACCCCGCTCTACGGGTTTACTGGCAACGAAGTTCAGCCGGTCGGACAAATTCGGCTGGCTACCTCACTAGGAGAAGAGCCGCTCAGGAGGACCAGGACAATAAACTTCGTGGTGGTCGACTCTCCTTCGTCCTACAACGTCATTTTGGGACGACCGGCGCTTAGCGAATTCCGAGCAGTCGTCTCAACCTTCCACCAGAAGATGAAGTTCCCCATCGAAGACAAAGTGAGAGAAGTACGGGGGGATCAGTTAGCAGCTCGGCGATGCTATATCGAGATGGTCCGAGCAAAATCCAACTCTGCTCGGAAGGCACCTCGAATCGAGGTAAATGCCATCACCGAGAAACCTCCTGCTTTAATTTATGATGAAAAGGAGGAGGTTCAGATCCATCCGACCCGATCGGAGGCTCGCGCCGATCGGAGGAGCAGAAGGAGGAACTGATCCAATGCCTCCAACGAAATCATGATGTCTTCGTCTGGTCGACACATGAGTTGCCCGGAATTTCGTCGAGCCTGGTGCAGCATGAATTGCATGTCCAACCGGACGCTCGGCCAGTGAAGCAGAGGAAAAGGGATTTCAGTGCCGAGCAGAATGCCATCATCCGGGAGGAAGTAGAGAAACTTCTGGAGGCCGGCCACATGCGAGAAGTGCAGTTCCCGAGCTGGCTGGCTAACGTAGTATTAGTCTCCAAGCCGGGTGGCAAGTGGAGAGTCTGCATCGACTTTCGGGACTTAAACAAAGCATGCCCCAAGGACTTCTATCCTCTGCCACGGATAGATCAGTTGGTGGACTCTACGGCCGGCTGCGAATTAATTTGCATGCTTGACGCCTATCAAGGATATCATCAAGTGCCGCTCGCCCGGGAAGATCAAGAAAAAGTAAGCTTCGTAACGGCCGACGACACATATTGCTATAATGTGATGCCGTTCGGATTGAAGAATGTCGGGGCCACCTATCAACGCTTGATGAACAAGGTGTTCAAGGAGCAGATCGGGCGTAATCTGGAAGTCTATGTGGACGACATTCTTATCAAATCCGTCCGAGCGGCTGATCTTTTCCAGGATATGGAAGAAACCTTCCGAACGCTGCGCAAATATGGAGTCAAGCTAAATCCCCAGAAGTGCCTGTTCGGGGCAAAAGGAGGCCGTTTTCTGGGGTACATAGTGACCGAGCGGGGAATCGAAGCAAATCCCAGCAAGGTGAAAGCTCTACAAGACATGCCGCCTCCAAGAAATACGAGGGAAGTGCAGCGTTTGACCGGTCGGATAATGGCATTGTCCAGATTTATCTCCAAAACCGCCGACCGGAGCCTACCATTCTTCAAGATCCTGCGCAAGGCTACTAAGTTCCAGTGGGATGAAGAATGCGATCGAGCGTTCGAAGAATTGAAGACATATCTTAATTCTCTGCCTATACTTGCCAAGCCAATCGGGGGTGAGTCACTTTATATTTATCTGTCTTCAACTGAGCATGTTGTAGGCTCAGCACTTGTGAGGTCGAGCGGCGAGGAGCAGCCGGTGTATTTCCTAAGCCACATTTTAAAAGATGCTGAATCTCGTTACACCGGGCTCGAGAAGTTGGCCTTTGCTTTAGTTTTAGCCGCTCGGCGGCTGCGTCCGTACTTCCTGGCGCATACTATCATCGTCAAGACAAATAGCCCGCTCGGCCGGGTGTTATTAAATCCAGAAGCGTCCGGGCGGCTCATCAAATGGACGACGGAGTTAAGTGAATTTGACATCCAATACCAGCCCCGCTCGGCGATCAAAGCGCAATCCTTGGCCGATTTTGTGACTGAGGTGCAAAGACCGGAGCCGGAAGCTATGTGGAGGATATATGTGGATGGGTCATCCACTCAGCTCGGGAGCGGGATTGGAATATTGTTGCTCTCCCCTCAAGAAGAAAAGATGCACTTATCCGTCCGGCTGGATTATAAAGCAACCAACAATGAAGCAGAGTACGAGGCCCTCATAGCTAGCTTGCAGGCAGCTCGGCATGTGGGAGCCGGTCGGGTCACTCTTCACTCGGATTCACAGTTAGCCGCTCAGCAGCTTTCTGGCACCTTTGAAATCAACAGCTCTCGGCTGAAACTCTACGCCGAAGCCTTCGAGAAGCTCAAGGCTGATTTTAAAGAGGTTATTGTACAGAAGATACCCAGAGCAGAAAATCAAGCAGCCGATGAGTTGGCCAGACTAGCAAGTTCTATAACGCCGGTCGTTATCCCGAAGTCAATTGAAAAAGTACTGCTGGTGGCGCACGTCGACCGGATGCAAGGCCTCACGTTTCCAAGCGACTGGAGGACACCTATTATAGAATTTCTCCGTTCGGGCACCACACCCTCCGATGAATATGCAGCCCGGCTCCTCAGAAGAAGAGCCGGTCGGTTTACACTCATCGGAGATCAGCTTTACAAGAAAGCTTTCTCGCGCCCGTTGCTGAAATGTGTAAGCTCGGAGGACTCAGCTTACATCCTCCAGGAAGTACATCAAGGATCATGCGGGGGTCATCCGGGCGGGCGCTCATTGGCCAAGAAGATCCTCTTGGCCGGATACTTTTGGCCAACTTTACAAACAGATGCCGCTCGGACAGTATCTACCTGCCTTTCATGCCAGAAGTATCACAACTTCTCCCACCGACCGGCCGAAGAAATGAAGGCGTCAAGCGTTTCATGCCCGTTCGACCAATGGGGAATGGATATTGTCGGTCCATTTCCGATGGCGGCCGGGCAGAGGAAATTCTTACTAGTGGCGGTAGACTATTTCTCCAAGTGGGTGGAGGCCGAGCCGCTAGCAAAGATCACTGAACAAATGGTTAAAAAATTCATCTGGCAACACATCATTTGTCGGTTCGGCATCCCTCGCCGACTAGTGTCCGACAACGGGCGGCAGTTCACAGGGAAGATGTTAGAGGATTGGTGCAAGAGCTACGGCATTGAGCAACATTTCACATCCGTGGCCTATCCTCAGAGCAACGGTCAAGTGGAACCGTATTCTCCGCGCTCGGCTCGATCATTTGGGAGGAAGTTGGCCGGATGAAGTGCCGAGCGTCTTGTGGGCCATCCGAACGACGCCAAAAGAAGGGACAGGAGTCACACCGTTCCATTTGGTATATGGCGGCGAGGCCGTCATTCCGGTTGAAGTCGGCGTTGAGTCAGCCCGGATCCAGAGCTACGATGATGACAATGCCGAACGGAGAAACATGGAGCTGGATTTGGTAGAAGAGGAGAGGGCAAAGGCATCCGTTCGGCTGATGGCATACCGTCAGCGGATGAAGCAAAACTACAACCGGCGCGTCATTCCCAGGTCATTCCAGGTTGGCGATCTTGTCTGGAAGAAAGTCAAGCCGGTCGGTGAAGTCGGCAAGCTTGAAGCTCCGTGGGCAGGTCCCTTCAAAATCATCGAGAAGCTCCGCTCGGGAGCGTATTATTTGGAGGATGAGGAAGGTCGGCAGCTAGATAGGCCGTGGAGCGCGAACCACCTCCAGCCTTACCGGGCAGGGTGAAAGGTGTGCCTATGTAAATCATCTTGTGTACTTTTTTCGACTGAATACTTGAAATGCAGAAACGAAAAATCAAGAGAACAAATAAGACATCGCCAACAAAAGAACGAAGGCCCCGAGCCGCTCGGCCGGAGGTAAATGGGTCGAGCCAAGCGCTCGAAAATTGAAGGCCCCGTACCATTCGGACGGAGGTATATTATCCTAGCCAAAATGCTCGACGAAGCAGACCCTAAGTCGTTCGGCCAGGAGTACGTTCTCCAAGCTAGGGAGCAAAAAGATGAAAACACATGGAGCATTCTCCGCTGAACGGCGTATGCGTTTAGATTCGTAAGCAAATGACCCGTGCCGGTCGGATGGGCATAAAATTTGTTCGAGCACGGGATAAGTTATGAAGGCCAAGGTCGCTTGACCTGGTAAGGAGTTAGCCTTGAAGGCCGTCTAGCCCAGACGTTAAACCGTAGAGCCGCGCCGATCGGCTATAAACATCCGCGCCGACGAGCACCGTCGTTAAAGATCGAGAGCCGCGCCGACGTCTATAAACGTCCGAGCGGAACGCCGACGAGCCCCGTCGTTAAAAATCGAGAGCCGCGCCGATCGGCTATAAACATCCGCGCCGACGAGCACCGTCGTTAAAGATCGAGAGCCGCGCCGATCGGCTATAAACATCCGCGCCGACGAGCACCGTCGTTAAAAATCGAGAGCCGCGCCGATCGGCTATAAACATCCGCGCCGACGAGCACCGTCGTTAAAAATCGAGAGACGAGCCGGCGTCTATAAACGTCCGAGCGGAACGCCGACGAGCCCCGTCGTTAAAAATCGAGAGCTGCGCCGATCAGCTATAAACATCCGCGCCGACGAGCACCGTCGTTAAAGATCGAGAGCCGCGCCGATTGGCTATAAACATCCGCGCCGACGAGCACCGTCGTTAAAAATCGAGAGCCGCGCCGACGAGCACCGTCGTTAAAAATCGAGAGCCGCGCCGATCGGCTATAAACATCCGCGCCGACGAGCACCGTCGTTAAAAATCGAGAGACGAGCCGGCGTCTATAAACGTCCGAGCGGAACGCCGACGAGCCCCGTCGTTAAATCGAGAGCCGCGCCGATCGGCTATAAACATCCGCACCGACGAGCACCGTCGTTAAAAATCGAGAGCCACGCCGATCGGCTATAAACATCCGCGCCGACGAGCACCGTCGTTAAAAATCGAGAGCCGCGCCGATCGGCTATAAACATCCGCGCCGACGAGCCCCGTCGTTAAAAATCGAGAGCCGCGCCGATCGGCTATAAACATCCGCGCCGACGAGCCCCGTCGTTAAAAATCGAGAGCCGCGCCGATCGGCTATAAACATCCGCGCCGACGAGCACCGTCGTTAAAGATCGAGAGCCGCGCCGATCGGCTATAAACATCCGCGCCGACGAGCACCGTCGTTAAAAATCGAGAGACGAGCCGGCGTCTATAAACGTCTGAGCGGAACGCCGACGAGCCCCGTCGTTAAAGATCGAGAGCCGCGCCGATCGGCTATAAATAGCCGCGCCGATCGGCTATAAATAGCCGCGCCGACGAGCACCGTCGTTAAAGATCGAGAGCCGCGCCGATCGGCTATAAATAGCCGCGCCGACGAGCACCGTCGTTAAATCGAGAGCCGCGCCAATCGGCTATAAATATCCGCGCCATCGAGCTCCGTCAAAGATCGAGTGCCGAACTCGCGACTGTGAACTTGGACGGAACTGAGGACGCCAAATAACGAGCGTTCGCAAGTACTAAATTAATTAGGTCCGATCGGCCATCGGCTTGCCAACACTTCGCATTCACTGGATGCAAGCAGTGTAGCCAAGCGTTAAACGATTTCGAGGAAAACGAGTCTACCGATTAACCTGATCAGTCGTTTGGTAGGAAACATGGGGAGCCCAACTGATTCTACGAATAAGCAGCAACACACTAAAAGGAGACAATGAAGGGCAAACAAATACAAGCAAAGGAACATAAGGAGGCCGAACGACACGTACAAAAAATGTTGCATCCGCCGAGCGGATGAAATACAGAAAGCACTTGAAAGAACTCGCCTCACTCAGGGTCTTCAAAATTAAAGAAGGCGTCCGGAATATCATCAATCATGGTCGCCAGGTCGGAGGCGGGAATATGCATTCCCTCGGGAAGGTGGCCACCTTTTTTCAAGTATGTCACGGTGACCTTGACCGCTTCGGCGAAAGTAGAAGAGACGTTGCCACCGAATTTTACGCCGAACCTCTCCGAGCGGAGGTATTCTTGGCGCGCTGCTGCTAGGCGGCTCGGCTCTCCCTCCTTATATTTTTTGAGTGCCGCTCGGGAAGCAGTTAAGGTATCTTGGACAGCCTTCAAGTCCACCTCGGCCTTTGTGCGTTCTGCCGAACGGTCCTCTCGCTCGGCGTTCAGCTGGGCCTCCAGATCCTTGGATCGCTGATCTAGCGCACGGACATCTACTTTCATCTTGTCCAAATCGGCTACCGCTCGCTTCTTCCGGGCAGTAGCACGTTTGGCATCCGCTTCGCGCTTCTTGACTTGGCCCTCTAGCCGAGCCACCTCTGTAGCCAGGTCGGCAGCCTTCTTTTGTTCGGCCTCGAAGGCTTGTTTCTCTCGCTCAGCCGACGGACCCCCCGACACTTGAAGTTTTTCCAGGAGCTCCTCCAGCTCGGCTAGCCGATGGCTAGTGGCGATTTGCTCAGCCCAGCGCTGTAAAGGAAATAATGAAATCAGGAACCAAACAGTAGCATGACACAGGAAGAAAGATGAATTTACCTGAGTGGCCTGCTGCATGTTGTTGTCGCCGAGCTGCTTGGGCGTCATGAGGGCCACTTGAATCTGCGCGTCCTCAAAAAGCTTGGCGAGCGGACCCGTCAAGGTTATTTCGTGAACGGGGCTCGATGGCCGATCGGCGGACAGTAAATATTCCTCCGATGGGAATCGGAGGGTAGTCTTGATGGTTGGATGGCCAGACGGCGCTTCTTCAGTCGCGGCCGCCTGATGCGAGGACTCCCCTATAGTGGAAGTTTCGCCCAACCGACGTAAGCGGCGACGAGTCCGGGGAGGAGAGCCGGAGGGCTGTGCGGTAGGCGAAGCCACAGGGGTCCCGATCTGTGATGGCATGCGAGTAGGCGAAGTTACGCCGATCGGCGCCTGTGGTTCCCCCTCTTGGGTCGGCGGAAGGCTGGAGTCTCTTCGACGTTTCCGCCGAACCTCCAATGGTGGATCTCCAACCTGGGGGACGCCCAGCTCGGCGGGGCTGAGGAAACAGGATCCACCTCAACCTCCGTTGAAGCGGATTGGGGAGCTTCTGTTTCCGGGGCGGACTGTGTCCCCCCCTCTCCTACATCCGCCGGGCGGCAAGGGATAAGACCCCGCTCGGTGAGTTCCTTTTTTGTAGCGGCCTCAATCTCCACGGCCTTCAACTTCAGATGATCAGTAGCCTTGGAGCGCCACATGACTTCAGCTGTAGGGAAAGAAATTAAAATCAGTTAGATAAAAAAGGCGAAGGGAGTAAAGAATCCTTACTCATGCGGAAGGGGAGATTTGCCCGAATGGGAGACAATCCGAAAATATACAACACCCCCTTGAGCAGCAACTGGTCGATCTTGTATCGCTGACCGGACAACCAGTTCGCCGCGTGAAGATAGGCTGGATTGCTTCTGAACTTGCCGAGCTCCGGCTGAGTCGGCACAGCGGTCTGCCATTTGGTTCGGAATGCTGGCCGCTCGGGAAGTCGGATATAGAAGAAAAACTCCTTCCAGTGTTTGTTGGAGGTCGACATATTATCAAAAAATTTAAAGCCTATTCTACTTTGGAAAATAAAAGTGCCCGGCTCGGATTGTTTGGGGTAGAAGAAGAAGTGGAATATTTTGGGGTCAAGAGGGATACTGTGCAGCTTGAAGAGGACGACCACCCCGCTCAGCAGCCTAAAGGAATTCGGCACAAGTTGGCCGAGCGGGATGCGAAAATAGTTACAAACCTCTACAATAAAGGGATGGGTAGGAAATCTAAGGCCGCCCTGGAATTGGTCTAGAAAAAAACAAATGGTGCCGATCGGGGGGTCATGGGGCCGGTCAGTCGGGTCGACTACAACTATTTCATAGTTATCGGGAATCTCATACGTCCGAACAAGGCGCCGAGCACCCTCCTCATCAAATCAACCCTCCATGGTCAGGTACCAAGGGCCATGAACACCAACAGCAGGTTCGGAGGAACTTGCCATCTCGAAGAAGCAAAAAGATAGCAAGAATTCGAAGGAAGGGGAGCAAAGGAGGCAAAACAAGTTGGGAAGACCTTGTAAACGAAGGGAGAAGACTCACTGAGAAGGAAACGGACGGAAAGGATCACCGGTGAGATGGTAGCCGCCGAAAAACAAGAACTGGATCGTCGGAGGTCACGGCAGAGAAAGAGGCAGAAGGCAACGCGCAAGCGAATAGGCGGCGAAGGAAGGAGACGGAGGCTTTATACGGCTGAGGTCGGTCGGCCTCCGCCGTCGGATGCAGGTCACGGGAGACAAGGTCATCATCTAACCGTCCATTTCAAAACAATCGGCGTCCCATCGTACGGATCATCACCGCCACGCAAGAGGAGCCACGTGGCGCTCTGTCACCGGGCCCATACCGCGCATGCTTGGCTTAATGAAGAGGATTTGCGTGATTTTCGAGAAGATTTAGACAAGCAAACACCCATGTTGAGCGACAAGACAACCAAAACGAAGAGCCGAGCGGTTGACAGAAGGGCCGAACGGGATATTATAAGCTACGGAAAGTCGGCGACCGCCCGCTATAGTCGAGTCAGTCGGACTCACTTCCTCCTTCGACTAGACTTGAAGGAAGGCAAGTGGCGGTAAGAATGGGGACCCACTTCTGAAGGGTCTCAGCTTGAGGACCGATGAAGGGCGGACTAAGCGGTTAATGGCCAGCAGCTGAGTAGGTCCGAGCGGATCTAGAGATAACCCATCCAGGGGCTTGGGACGCCAAGGCGGGAGGATCGAAGGGCCGAGCGAGAGTCCGCTCGGGCTAAGCGGGTTGTCCGTTCGGCCAAGATAAGGGCGAGGGTACAAAGGTGGCCGAGCGGCCTATGCTCTCGGCTCAGGATATGGGATATCAGCAGAAGCATGTCTGATGATTAGGCCATACACAAGATCGCACGATGGAGGATCTTGCCGTCACATCATGGAAAGGTTGATACAGTAGCAGTATGGCCTCATGGACGTCTTCCTGCCAGATCCATATCTGGGCATGGCCCTTCTGACAGACCCATGCCTGGGCATGGTCAAAGGCAGGTGGTTGCTTTGATTGGCGCGCTCAGGCTTCTTCGAGAGGCCTATATAAGGCCTCCATTTCTTCACCGGAGGTATGAAAAGTCTTCATCTTGAGGCCACCTTTTTGTTATTCCTCGCCTGACTTGAGCGTCGGAGGGCCGTCGCCGGGACACCCCTCCCGGCTCGGTTTTGCTGCAAGTTCGCCGGAGCATTCGAGGATTCAGCAGGGAGCGCCACGTGCCCAGTGTCCGTTGACTCCTGGTTCGGACAGGATCACATATGTTTATCAATTTTTGCGATAGTTTATCAGCAATTGGTCGAACAAAGAGTCATCTGTATAATTATAAGTCTAGGTATATACGTCATAGACATAATACCATTAGATAACTATGTTGAATCGAGACACAAGTGAGAGGGGGGGGGGGTGAATCACGTGGTTTTCAAAAACTTTTTATTTTCATTTTGAAATCAAAGTATGTAGCCGAAAAATACGAAAACAAAAAAGCAAGTTAAAGAACAAGTTTAGTTTTAGTTGGTTCTGAGCCTTCGATGACTCTTACTCCAAGACCCAGGTCCCATATAGCAGAGCAGCAGCATGAAGCCAGAGCAGTCGAAAAGCTAATCGGAAGCATAGAACCTAGTATAGAAGTTGTTGTTGAATGTTTGGTCGAGACACCCTTTTAAAGAGCGTGGAAGGTGCCTTCAATAGGCTTGAAGGTGTCTTCTATAGGCAGAAATCTATCAGAATTTGTTGCTCCTTGTCACCAATGAGTTCTGAATTTTATCTATTGGAAGACACCTTCCATAACGCTGAATGCACCTTCCAATACTTGAAGGCGCCTCAGGTACTGTTCACTTGAGACCTTTTTGCTATTTTTTCCCTACAAGTTAGGTTAGTCCAACATGATAATATCTAGCCTGCAAAATAAAGTTAGCACAATAATAATATAATTAATTTATGACTTAGTCTATGTCCTCTAAACCAGGATCTAGTCAAAGTCTTAATTTAGATTTTTGAAATAGACCTAAATTGAATCGACGCCTACTGTCCCCTCAATCGGGACGCGTCCTCACTTAGTCACTCTCCTTCAGTAACTTATCTTCACTTACCGTGTGTCAAGTTATCTCCTTGATGTCAATCTTGTTGGAATGTATACTAAAAACCTAGCTTTTTGTATAAATATTTACTTAGAAATAAAAATCATATTGGTCAATATCTACATTTATATGCTAAGTGTAGTTGTTCAATTAATTTATATTGTAGATAACATGGTGTGTGATGTCACACACAGAAGATCATATTATCAATTCCTTATAAATTATAAATAGTAGCTCACGACTGAGATGGAAAGGAACAAACTATTGGAATAGTCGTAGTATAATTAGGTATTAGTTTATCTTGATTGATAAATTACACTAGTACACTCTGAGTGTATTGAACAAGACTATTTAAGGTAAGTTTTTTTTATACTGACTTAATAAAAGAACAAGACCTTAGTTATTATGGAAGTGTGTGCTCTTAATCTTAATATAATAACAATCACATATATTTAGTATTTATTTCTTTGACTTATCAAAGGGTGAGATTTAGCTCAATAAATCAAAAGGCTCGATAAGTTGGGAAATAATATTACTTATAGTGTATGTTGTTGATTATAGAAGGAAACTGTGTCCTAGAAATTTAGGTTGATAATGTCCCCAAGAGGAGCTTATAAGGATTGTCATGTTAAACCCTGCAGGTGGACTTAGTCTGACATGATGATAAGGTTGAGTGGTACTACTCTTGGACTAAGAAATTAATTAAAGTGAGTTGTCAGTAACTCATTTAATTAGTGGACATTCGATATTTTAAACACAGGGAGATTAACACACTCATAATAAGAAGGAGCCCAAAACGTAATTTAGGATTGGTGTGATAGTTCAATAATAATTCTTTAGTGGTATGAATTATTATTGATGAAATTAAGTTGGATGTTCGGGGCGAACACGGGAAGCTTAATTTCATCGGGAGACCAAAACCAATTTTTCCTCTCGATCCCTATCGTAGACTCTTATTTATAAAGTATTATATCCACCCTTACCCACCTTCTTACCTATCCTAATGGGGTCGGCCAAGCAAGCTTGGAGCCCAAGCTTGGGCCGGCCAAATAAAAGGATTAAGCCAAGTTAAGTGGCCGGCCATGGCTTGGAGCCCAAGCTTGATTGGCCGGCCATATTAAAAGGGGTTTTATTTTTATTTAAAATCTTTTCTTAATGTGGATATCATGATTTTAAAAGGGAGTTTAAAATTTAAATATTTCCTTTTATAGCTTTCTACAAAAGATTAAGAAAAGATTTGATATCTTTCCTTATTTGTAGATTAAAAGAAAGATTTTAATTTTGATAAAATTTTCCTTTTTTGTAACCATGTTCATGATTTAAAAAGAGAGTTTTAAAATATTTCCTTTTATAAGTTTTTACAAAAGATTAAGAAAAGATTTGATATCTTTCCTTATTTGTAGATTGAAAGGAAGATTTTAATTTTAGAGAAAACTTTTCTTTTTGAAAATCATCCACATGTTTTAATAGAAAGATTTTAATTTATAAAATTCCTTTTATAACCAACCATGAAGGGAAAAATTATTAGAGAAATTTTTATTAAAATTTTCGGAAATAAATTAGGAAGTTTTAATTCTTGTGTTATTAAAACTTTCCTTGTTGGGAGCTTGAAGGTGGTCGGCCACTTGATTCATGAAAAGGAATTTATTTTTAATCTTTTAAAATTTTCTTTTCATGACAAAGAAATTAAAGAAGTTTTTATTTAAATTTTCCTTATTTGTCAAGACCAAGGAATATAAAAGAGGGGGTAGGAGTGCCTTCATGAAAGAGAACTCTATTCTATTTTTCCTCTCTCTCTTCCTTGGTGGTGGTCGGCCATTGTTTCTAGCTCTTCTCTTTTTCTCTTCCTCCTTTGTGGCCGGTGGCATCAACACAAGAAGGAGTCCTTGGTGACCGGTTATAGATAGGAGAAAAAGGAGAGAATGGAGGTTTTGTTTCTAGCATCCCTTGGAGCTTGGTGGTGGTGACCGAACCTCTACATCCTTGGAGAAGCTTTGGTGGCCGAAACTTGGTGAAGGAAGAAGAAGGGCTTGGGTGGTTCTCATCTCGGTAGATCGTTGCCCACACAACGTCCGAGATAAGAAGAGGAATACGGTAGAAGATCAAGAGGTCGTTGCATACAAAGAAAAGTATAACTAGTAATTATTTCCGCAGCATACTAGTTTTTTCTTTGTATGAACTCCAAACACAAGAGGCATATGATTCTAGATTTTCGGATTAGATATTCGAAGTTGTGTTTTTTTTTTTTTTTTTTTCGATCTTGTGATTCGATTGTTGTTTTTGGTTAAACCTAATGTTATTTTAGGAAATTAAATATTGAATTTCATTAAGAGGCTTTGTCGAGACAGTGGTGGATGCTCCCATACCCAAGAAGGTCATGTACCTCGCCATGTTTGACCTAGGAGCCAATTTTTGAAATAAATATTTAATTGAATTTGTAACATAGGTAGATTTGGATTAATAGTGTTAAGTTCCGCTTGCGATCCAAGTCTAAACCATTAAGAACAGATAAGTTAAATTTGGAATCAATAATGTTAAGTTCCATTTGTGATTCCGAATTTAATTTCTAAAGAACACAATAGGTTGTTAAGAAAGGTTCGACACTTGTACAAAATTTTTGTACAATGGAACCGGTACGATCTTCCTAGGACTAACCAACAAATCTGACCCACCGAGTCTTCCTGTCAGAATTGTGTATCCGGACTTCCTCTCGTCAGGAATCGAACATCCCGATCTCTTGCCAGAATCGCACATGCAGACTTCCTCTTGTCAGAATCCCACATATGGACTTCTTTGCGGGGTGTTGGTCTTCTTGATCTGTCAGGTTAGTCAACCCTGCACACTCGATAAATGTATTAGATCATGATAACACCTAACTTAACTCTCTTGACATTCATCAAAATCTGAGTTAGACAGTTAGTGCAAATGACACCAACAAATTATTCTCAGTAGGAGTTATCACCATTAACCATGTGAAGTCAAAGGATAATCTGGCAGATCTGCTAACCAAAGGCTTAATTCAAGAGTTAGTTGCAACCTCATCATGAGAAATGAGTTTGATGTTGTTGTCAGCGATCAGTGCAGAGGACACCCAACCTATGCTGACTCGAGATCTCAATAACAAAGTTCAAAGGGACAATCAATTTGCACTGACTAGACACATTGTGAGGGGATAACATAATAAAATAGTGACTGGTCCAATATAAGCCGATGGACTTTTAATGATCAAAAAGAGTAGATGGCTATTCTTAAGGGATCACCTATGTGAAAAAGAAGTGGGGTCACTTCGAAGAGAATTGGAGGCACAATTCTTAGAGTTTCTCAGAGAACCAGGCATGTTCATGGCCAAGAACGAATGCATTCATGAGACCTGAGTTGTATCAGGAAGAGTCATGGATGAGATATGTCAATGCTTATACAAACGACAGAATAGTTCAAGGACATCATGTTTACTATCAGCCAGTATGTAAACAGATCTTTACAAGGAAAGATTCAAAGGGTAAAATCCACCTATCCTATACTTGACTCAACTATTGAATGTTATCATATACCCTATATTATATTCATGTGGGGGATTGTTAGAAATGTGAATGGAATAAAGAGGTAGAGATGAAGAGACTCTATTGTGCATGAGTTTTTAGTCCACATTAGAAGTCTCTTGGATTTATTGTTGGTTTAAATTATATCACATGCATTGATGTTGTAAACATATGCATGGACTCGTAGTTAACAGATTGATTTTGTATCATTGGGAAACTAATTTGATAATGTCATGAAAAAATGTGTATTCAAGATTAATGAATGTAATAAATATGTCTATATGAAAGTCACTTATATGCATAAGTGGAAGAGCTTCTATATGTTGATCCAATGGAGAGAACCTTAAAGCATAACCGAAGGCGGGACGAATACGTTTCAAGGAAACTGCGTTGAGTGTAGACCTTGACATCTTACTCGGTAAATTCCCTTCTCGACTCGGTGATCGATTCCCGATTCTACTACGCACGGCATCGACTCCGCTACTCGGACCACCAAAAGCTTAGCAGAACCAGCCCCACTAGCAATCTAAGATTATCCACTCAAGTTATCTCAACAGATAAGTTAGAATTAATTTTGTGTAATTTTAATTCAATAATTTTGCCCAATATCTTTGACAATAAATTGTCCAACAATTTTGAAATAGATTTAGTGACATTAAACTCATTAATAGTGATTTCATAACGTCGTCTCGACATTAATGGTGACATTAAATCCATTAATAATGATTTCGTAACGTCTTGATATTAATAAAGACATTAAACTCATTAATGTCAATATTAAATCCAACATTAAATGACCATAATTTAGTCATCCGTTACAGGAAATGTGCGAGCTCCTATATAAGGAGGCTATATCTTGAGCAATGTTGCCATTAATATCGAAAGGTTATGGAATCACCATTAATTTTATATTAATACTTCTCTTACACTCTTGAGCGGGTAGCAAAAAGATATTCAGGCAACCAAACGTTGGTTCATTCTTTTGGGCAAATTTTGCCTCGACCGATCCGACATTCGACGCACGCAGGTCATGCTCACACATGAGTCAACTTGGTTCAGTGTAAATCCGAACCCTAGATTTACACCTACCCTTACGCACCCACGCGTGATAGAGTCTCTCCCTATGCGTATGTTTACAACATCAATGCATGTGTCATAATTTTAACTAACAATAAAACCAAGAGACTTCTAATGTAAGACTAAAAATCTATGCACAATAGAGCATCTTCGTCTCGACCTCTTTATTTCATTCACATTTCTAATAATTTTTTTGATAAGTAAAAATATATAAGCACAAAACAAGAGAATGATAGATGGACTTAAGAGTGCTTTATATCTGACTTAGTATTATATTAGAATACACTTCCCAAAATTAGTACAATTGAATTTGCATCCCTTTGAAAATGTTCTCAATGTTTAACTATTCTTCACTAAAGAGACTACTATTTTTAGCCTCCATGTAAAGTGTATTAAAGAAGACAATATAAGATGTCTAGTCTTAGTCAACAACTTATTCCCACGATAGTATCTTTTGAAAACTTTCAACGTCTATTGGTAGATAGACATCTCTTGTTTTACATGTAGCTACTTCTTGATTCTCCTCCATAGATCTACGATCGAGGGCCTCCAAAGAATAGATGCTTTGTCTCTAGCACCGCTTACAGAAGGTGCAATGTCGATCATTTAGATAATCTTGCATGTCTCTAGTGAAAAGATGACTCTGTGCCAACATTCAAAAGGTAATTGCATGACTAGGCTGTACATATGGTTTCCATACTATTCATGCACATGACTTTTTAAGATTAGGACGTCTAAAAAAATCATATACTTTGGCAACTTTTTCTTGCTCAAATCAATCTGCTAGCCTTTGTGTAGTATCCTCTAACAACCTAATAGTTAATAGTATAAGACCTCGTATATGTAGTAGTCGCTTTATCAGAGAGAAATTTGAATGGGCTACCTCCTAAGTTCATATATCAACTCGTCTCAAGTAAGTGTGATATACCAATTTGATTTAAAGAGCGCCCGTCTTAGTATGTATCCTTCATACCCTTTTGGAAATCGTGATGAAAAATAGTCTCCTATGGGTGTCATGTCATCCACACTACTTAGATAAATATTCGACTTTAGGTCATTAACTTGTAGTCCTACTATTGCCCTTACTCTTGTAATCATATAATCAATGTGCCCATTGACTGAATAGGTAATATAAATTAACTAATACTAAATTTTAAAAATAACAAAAAATCATATTTTTTTATTTTATTTATAAAACTATGTGAAATATTGTTAGAGGCAAGCAAGGGATTACTTGCACGTTAAGAGTCTTCTCTACTTTTCCTACATGTCCTTTAGCTCCTTCTCCAAATCTTTTGCCTTTGTTTAATATATCTTCACCTAATTATCTACTCTTGCGATTTGAATTAGAGGCGTGATACGAAAGAATTCAATGACACTACTCACCTCTGTTCGCTAGTGAACAACAACTGCGTGTGTTTTGTTTAAATTCAACATTAATCAGGTTGGGCAGACTTTAAAGCTTCAGTAATGGCGGACGATGTGGTTGATGATCTTTGATTCTCTCTAATCCGTCAAATGTTTGTCAAAATCAAGTGGAAAATTTGGACCAAGTTATTTTATCTGTTCTATTAAAATATATGATAAGATCGACTATCTACTCTTGCGATTTGAATTAGAGACGTGATAAGATAGATTTCAATGACACTACGCACTTGTTCGCTAAAAGCCAGTGAACAACAATTGTGTGTTTTGCGTGTGTTTCAAATGTTAACAAAAATCAAGTGGCAGATTTGGACCAAGTTTTTGCTCTTTTATGTGGAGTAATTGTTTTTATCGTGAGTGATTTTAGTCCGTCGTGTCGTCCTCAGGCTTCTCAAATATCTAAGATATTCACATGGACTCGGTGCCCATCCCCGTCCCATGCCTCTTTCCCTCCAGCAGCGCCACGTGATTCTTTCCCCTTGTTTGCGATTTTTTAGGCCTGAGTCACTCGTTAGCTGGACGCGTGTGCCGGACTAAAGAGGGTAAACTGCACGGTTAAGAGACACTGCGCGCGCGCGAGCCACGCCGAGTCTGCCGTAGCCTACTCCGCCTCCCACTCACGTGCTGCTCGATCGCGGCCTTGATATTTTTCCCTCCCTCCTTTAACTCCGCTCCACACCTCCATAACCCTTCTCTCTCTCTCACTCTCTCTCCTCGCATTCTCATCGTCGTCTTTGCTCTTTTTCTTTCTTCCTCTTTTTGTTTTTTGTCTGCCGGCGGAAGTCGAGGAAGGAACTTTTCCAGTTTCGCTTATTCCGTCTCTTCGCTCCTCCCGTGAAATACCGTTAGAAATCTTCCAACAAGTTGAAGCAGAGGTAGGCCTTTCATCTTTGAACAATATGCGCTTCTTTTTACTGCAAATGATCGGGCTGTCTCTCTGCCTCATTCGTCAATCTGAAAGTGAAGAAAATTCGGACGTGAAGTAATTTTCGTATCCTGTAGTTTTTGCTCTACGCGGCGTCAAGATCTCCCCAGGTTCATCATCTAGCCATTTGTATCGTCGTGATCGAATTGTGCCGCCGTCGGTTTCTTTGTCATTTTTTTTGTTCGGATTCGTAATTTCAAGTGCGTTTGTTGTTTCTGTTGTTTGGGGTCCATCCATTTGGTAGATCCAATTGCCGAATCTGACTTCTCTTTTTCTTACATCCTGACGATTCGTTTAACGGGAGTAGGGCCGTAGCTTGCCTCATCTATTCTTTGCTTGTTTTATCTGAACTAAATGTTTGGTCTTTAATTTCTTCTTTTAGCTTGAATGTAGGGACATTACTTTAGATCTATATTTGGGAATGCAATGCATGCAAACTTGAAATATAAAAGTTCTCTTTATGCTGAAAATCCATAAAAGAATTTTTTGTAATTAATTGGCCCTGATTGTGGTTTTTGTATAACATAAATGGTGGTAAATTTAAAAAAGAACTTTAGTACAACTTTAGTTTCAGTTCTGGATTTGAAGATATCTTTTTTGTCTCATTTTGTTTTATTCTGAAAGGGTCGTTATCTTATTATTAGTAATTTTTTTTCTATGAATGTCCTTGTGCTAGTCCATTCTGAACTTCCATTACAATTAAAGAGTCAGTGTTCTATTAACAGAAAAATGAACAATTGTGTTGGACATACCTTACCTCAGCAAGCTCTGTTTCGGCCTTCTGTTGTAGAACGCCATAATACAGCTTGCCAACGTTCTTCTGGAAACATTTTGTGCACTGTTCCATCAGCATCAAAGGCAGAAGATGTGCCATCTCATAAACCTTTCCGTTCAAGTAGATTCCTTGGGAAGACTCCCTATGTAGGAAAAGGAAACCCATTAAAGCAAAATTTAAGAACAGTTGCCATGAGCCCTCAAGCTTTATTGGCAGCAGATCCTGCTTCAGAGGTTAGTTATTCTCACTGTATTTGACAATATATAAATATTTTATCTGTTTCCTTCTTACATACATTTGTCAATAGAATTGATTCCATTACCAACCTAGTACTCATCTCATCAAATATGTTTATCTACGAAAGGAGTTGGCATCATTGCCAAATTCCCGTATTTAGTTTTGGATGTTGATTGCCATAGCGTCACTTGATTTTTCTTACTAGGGACATGTAAATAGCTTTGAAAAATTGTGGATTCGGGGGACTATTAGAGTTAATACCTATATCTAACACTCCTCCTCAAACTAGAGTACAAATATTTTATGTGCCTAGCTTCTTACATAATATTAAGAAAAAATTCTTAATGAAATTATATTACTTTAAAGTTCCATTAATGTGGACACTAATTGAGTGGCAGTGAAAACACTTTCAACGACTTGGTTTTTGTCTTTTTTTCTGCCTGAATAAGTGATGAAAGGTTGACAACAAGATACACTTTGGATAATTTGACATCAATCAATTTATCCGCTTAAGAAATAGGTGATGGTACCTCCAACGATTTGTGCGGTGTGGTTAGAGATATTTGCAAGGCATGTGTTAGTCATAGAAGGGTTCTACTCCACGCGAATCGCGATGCTTACAAATGACTAGGTAAGAGAATAGAAAAAAAAAAGAGAAGATGAGAGAGTGATAGGGGAAGGCAGCTGCCCTTCCTTTTAGGGGAATATCTCTCTTAGAAAATCCTAATCTACAAAGGTGGCTTTATACTATGTAGAAACAAAATATAGATTGTAATGCGGTGAATAAAGAATAATTTCTTTATGTATAGACACAATATAAAAGTCTAAATGACTAATTCTATTTAAATAAATAATTCTGTTTGAAACATAGGCATAAAAGTAGGTATGCTATAGACTAAATTGTATCTTTTATAGTTATCTAACAGTTTATACGGCTAATCTTCTTGTGTTTAACAATTCCACGTATGATGCCAACTTAATGTGGAGATTGGAAACCATGTATACATTTTCACATCTGGTAATGGATGTAAGTGTTTATCTCCTGATATGATCTCGTTTTGAGCAGCTTGCTAGAAAATTCAAGCTGAACACCAATTCTGAATTGGAGGTATTTATTTTTTACCAGGATTTTTTTTGTATAATATTAGTGTATAAGTGTGCTTGATTCCGATGTGCATACAGGTTTCTATTTGTAGGCCCACATCTGAGTCTCCTATACAAATTGATTTTCAAGTAGCCTATGATATTGGTTCATTGGTGCTTCATTGGGGCGTAATTCGCCAAACAAGAAGGTAAGGAGGGACCCTATGCTAGTTTGTCTTTGTTCAATGAAAATTGATTTGGATCTTATCGCTTCCCACAAACCATTAACTATAGAATTGGCAGAGAATGGTCTCTTCCTTCTCATTATCCTGAAGGAACAAAATTATACAAAAATCGAGCTCTCAGGACTCCTTTTACTAAAGTATGATCCAAAAGCTGTATATCCTCAACAATTTGATACTCATAAAACTCCAATTCACTTCCACTACAAACAATAATGATGTTTTTTTTTCTATTTAGGTTGGCTCGATTTCTTCACTGAGATTAAAGATTGATGACCCTGAAATAGAAATAGTTGAGTTTCTTATACTTGATGAGGCAGAAAACAAATGGTGAGTTTATACATTTAATCATTTATTGTTTATACTGAGCCTTGAAGAGGATTATATTATTGTTTATACTAAATTTGGCATGCTTATGAAACATGGTTTTGTATAGGTACAAACATAATGGCAGGAATTTTCAAGTTCATTTGTTGAAACAAGGCAATCAAAATCCACATGTTTCTGTCTCTGGAAATCCAAATATCATTGTACCCGAAGACCTGGTGCAGATTCAAGCTTATCTTAGGTGGGAAAGAAAGGGTAGGCAGGCATATACACCTGATAAAGAAAAGGCAAGTGTAGCTTATGTGGCCATTACTATTGACCTTCTTTTTAGGGAAAATGACCGAGGGCCAATTTCATTGGATAATACAGTAGCATGTAGGTAAAAGCTTTATATGAGCACAAAATGATGAAATAAAATAGTGAATATTTGGTTGAGAAAGACAAAAAAAAGTTGAAATACTAATAATTACAAAGAGTGTTACTCATGTATTGACAAATAACTACTCTACGCTTTACACTATTATCGTACTGGGTAACTATTTCTGTGATTTAGATGAAATTTTTATGTGAATATTTTGTTGTATAGCCCGAATGAAATATTTGTTTTTGACCCATTTGTTGCCATTGCAATGGTTAACAAGAACAAATTGTTATGACTTATGACTTTCATTCCAAATAGCCCTTTCAACCTTTATGTAATATTCAAAATTGAAATATTACATTTTTGATCCCTCGAATATTTGTTATTCAAAAATAAGTTCCTACTATCTATATTTAAGTCCCTAACACACTCTCTTATGTTGGTTTAAACATATCATGAAAACTAAACTTATTATTACTTATTACAAGTATACTCAATAATCCTAAGACCTCTCAAGGAGTTGTTAAATCCCTCATTTGAGGTAACAAATAATGTAACAGTTTCATAAAATTGGGGAATTTTTTTTTTTGACAAAGTAACACTCAATCTCTAATGTGATTTATTCACTCATAGAACATTGAATTAAAAGTTATATGACAATTTGCTTGTCAAACACAACTTTATAAGCTCCTTAGGGGCATGCCCAACTTAATTATCAACTACTTAAACTAGATAAACTCACATATAGCTTTGGATATCAATTTGACAAGATCAATTGATATCAACTAAATAATTCACAACATATCAATTTTCCCAAGCATATGATGTAGATATTTTCATTGGGATAAATAAATGTGTTCCCTGGAGTATGCCACCTCAATGCTAAAAAATATGTCATCTTGCACAAATTCTTTGTTTGAAAGCGATGAAGAAATATGGAACCTTGTGATCTCTGCAAAGTCATCGCCGTCACTCATGATGATATGATCCACATAGATACTAAAGAGAACACACTCCACATATGGAGTGATAAAATGCAATATTGAGTGATTTGAGACATTTTGATTATTCTGAATTGGAAGACAGCATAAATATAATTAAAAGTTTCAAATCATGCTCTAGTGATTTGTTTTAGACTATATAAAGACATTTTTTGTGTTCATACTAGACCACTCTTTCCATAAGCAAAAGCTTAGAGGTTGTCACCATTGAGGAAAACATTTTTATATTTAATTGGTGAATAGGCTACTAAAATAAATTTGCCAAAGGAAGGAACAATTAAAGCAATATTTGTTAAAGTTGGAAAAGTATCAAGGTAATCATAAAGATCTAAGCATATCACTTAGCCACCAATGGAGCCTCTAATTGATCCATAATGCCTATAGGTGATTTGTTCATTGTGAAAACTCATTTATAACTTACCATAGACTTGCTTGAAGGAAAAAAGCACTAGCTCCATTGCAACATGAAAATGTAATGCATTTATCTTCTCAACCCTTACTTGTCTCTGAGTAGAGCCAGAAAAATAGAATTATGGATTAAGATCTCATCTGTGTCTGTCAACACAATGTAACTATTCTTTCCATTAGCTGACCAACTCACAAAACAACACAAGACAACATAACATCAATTGGAGGGCTTCTTTGAGGTCAATGAACCTTTTGCAACTTGTTCCAGGCTTGATCGAGGCTACATTGAGTCCTTAGGTTGGCGAATCTATGTTTGGGTGAGGTATGCTGATGCAAACTGTTTTTCTGAGTTTGGAAAATCTAGCCAAACCGAGATGGTTTTGCTTGAATTTCAGTTTCCTTTTCATTTTGTTCAGTTTAAATAAGAAATTTGAATCGGAAAATATAATCACAAACCAAGTACATACTAATTACGAAGTTACTAAATAATATAGTGTTTAATTAGTAGATACTAATCATTATAGTGAATACTAATCATCCTAAACAATAAAAAGAATATACACTAATAATATATAGAAACTATTAGAATTAATTAGGTTTAACATTAATTAAAGTATGTATTTATATAATTACTAATTAGTTTAGTTTGGTTTTATCAGATTCACTAGGACATAAACTGACATTGAGACGAAGCTAACTAAAACCAAATCAGGAAACTGAAGAATTAAAATTTTCAAGTTGGTCTACAAAGGCCCACAATGAATATTGTGTTTTTATTGGAGGCAAGACAACCTGATATGTTGGAAGAGCAAGAAGCAAATTGTTATAGTGCGATCGAGTATTGAGTCAGAGTCCGTAGTTATATCTTATACTTGTAACAAATTAGGGTTCTACAATTGTTTAAATTAGCTTGAGGGAGAGTGGAGGAGTGTTAATGACCATAGAATGGGTTCAATTGTAAATATATCAATTTGAGGGGTGTTAATGTAAAAAACAATAGGAATTTATATTAGAAGGAACTGCCTTCAGAATAACCCTAATAGTTTACCCTATTACATCAGTTTGTACATATCATATTGCTTTACACAACATTTTTGTTTGTGGTGGCACCTTTGCATGGAGCATTTCTTCAGTTATCTTCATTGATTCCTATCTTGTAAATGTTTTCTAGAACTGTTTATCTACATGAATGTTTATCATTAGTTTTTAATATTTTCTGATAGTAAAGTGTCTTTCAGGAGGAGTATGAAGCAGCTAGAATGGAGCTGCTACAAGAAATAAGTAGAGGTATGTCTATAGAGGAGCTTCGATCCAAGTTGACAAAGAAAACAGAAGTCAAACCTGCAAGTAGAGAAGAGAAAACCCACAGAGTAGAAAGTCACGAAGGTGGGATCTCAGATGATCTTGTGCAAGTACAAGCATTCATCCGATGGGAGAAAGCTGGGAAACCAAACTACCCTCCAGAGAAGCAACTTGTAATGTTTCTTTCTATGATCTTAAGAATCTATTTCTTCTCCTTCACTTATAATCAATGAAAGGAAATAGAAAAAACTCAATTAGAATTTTTCTTGTGATGTTGACTGTTGAGTGGTTATTGAACAGATGGAGTTTGAGGAAGCAAGGAAAGAACTGCAGCTTGAGTTAGATAAAGGTACTTCTCTGGCTGAACTAGGGGAAAAGATCATGAAGGGGAGTATATCAACTAACGTTTTGAAGCAACTGAAGGATAAAAAGTATTTCAGCATCGAAAGAATTCAGCGGAAGGAAAGAGACATCATGGAAATTTTGAATAAAAATGTTGCAGAAACTTTAGACGAAAAAATTTCTCAAATAGCACCTCCTCTGACAGTGCTAGAACTCTTGGCTAAGTCTATACATGAGCAGGATGGTGAATCAGTTCTGAATCAGAAAATCTATAAGCTGGATAATAAGGATCTTCTGGTTCGAATTTTTACCTTTTTCTTTTCTGAGATTCCAAAGGGGAGCCTTGGCAGTAAAGTTGTTGCCGTGTGACCTAGAGGTCATGGGTTCAATTCTCGGAAATAGCCTCTTGCTGCGTACAATAGACCCTTCTCGGGATCTGCATTGGCGGGAGCTTCGTACACCGGGCTTCCCTTTTTTTCTTTTTTGAGATTCCATTATGTATCAAATTATACTATGCTTAGTTGATGTAATCTAAATAATGATGTTGGATGAAGGTACTAGTAACCAAACCTTTTGGAAGGACAAAAGTTTATTTCACTACAGATCAAAGTGAACCACTTATTCTTCACTGGGGATTATCAAGGAAATCAGGAGAGTGGATGGTAAATTTTTAACCTGGAAATTTTTGTTCCTTAGCATCAAATTTAAAGTCCAGTTAATATAAGTTTTACACTCACAAGATGTTGTTATCTCCAGGTACCCCCTACAAGTTCTATTCCTCCAGGTTCACTATTGCTAGAAAAGTCATGTGAAACCCCTTTTACTAAGGGTTTAATGATAGATCAGGATTATCAGGTATGATAGCTTTTAACTTGGAATATGTGAGATTGAGAGAAATATTGAATTTGGTTAATTCAGTAAATAGAGACCCATATGTATAATATTCTACCTAATGGCTAACCATATGATTTTGACAAAACTATTGCATATGTTAAGAATTGTTAAAGTTATTGAGCTGTCCGTTTAAGACCCACAATAGGTTCTTATTTACAAGTCATTATATTGAATCCTATTTATAGCATGTTATAGTTCACTCTGACAATAATACACTGTCCCATCTCTCTCAAATTGGTATTATAGTGGAATCCTTTCCTAGGATCAGGGTTCGTCAAATCCCTTAGGGGGAGGCCATTGAGTTTGACATGATCACATAGTCTCCTCTCTCTCCACTAATGAGTTTGATATGACCACACAACTCCCTGTTGTTGCAGTTTGATTCATGGCTTGGCCGCAAGCTCCTGGTCACTACAGCTTGATTCATAGTCTGGCCGCAAGCTCTCAATCGTTGTGGCTTGATTTATGCCCTTGCTGCGAGCTTATGGCCATTGTGGGCCCCCAATTCACAGCTTCGTTGTGAGCTCACGGCAGCTGCAGCTTGGCTGCAAACCATGAGCTCATGGCCAGGCCATGATTCCCGGTAGGAGTTGCAATCAGTGACTTGCGGCTGTGACTTTCCCGTTGATGATGATGGTTGTTTGTTTACCAGAGTTTGTTGAGTTCATCAGCTAGTTGTTGTGAGGAGGCAAGCATATGAAAAATAGGAAAAAAATGATCCTCGGATGGATTCTGAATTCTTATGTTTAAGTTAAGTAAGCGAGGGTGCTATATCATTTTTAAGTTAAGTAAATGAGGGATACTGACTCAATTTTTGTGCAATCAGTCATTTCCTTATCCGTGCTGAGTAAACAGGCCATAAAAGGGCTGTGACTTCACTTTTTTGGGTACTGAAAGGAAGAGGATAGGAACCCTTTGCAGCTGCAATCCTGCTTCCGTGAATTCTGGTAGAAAAATGCAATAGGGAGATGATGTAATATTGGCCCTTACTTAGTCTCTATCTATTTCACTTTACAACCTTCACATGTTTCCATCCTTGCAAACTTTGGGATGGTGTTGTATTTTCATTCATCAATTTGAGGGAGGGCTAAGAAGAAGATTGTTCATTTAAAGATCATCAGCAATTTTGTCTTTTGAAGAAATATATTTTGAAGATGGCATCAATTTCTATCAAGTTGTATACTATTTGAGGATCAATCTAGTGTTGCATCATCAAGTTTCACAAACACTATATATTATCTTAATTTTTCTTATTCACCATCATCAAGCATCTTTAGTAATTCTGTTTTCTTCTTATGAGATCTTTTTTTGTCTATGGCTTTACGCAACTAGTTGGTCATAATTAGTTTCTATCCTTTAGCTTGATGAGGAGTGTTAGAGTTATTTAAGTTAGCAGTCATGTTTTGTAGATTTAGTATCACATCACATTAGGTGTTTTAGTTATAAGATATTAAGTTCAGTTATAAATATAGCAATATAGTAGTCTTTTACAGCAGTAATACACTATCTTATCCCTTTCAACTAAATATATAGCATTTGAATGCTAATTGATCAAGATGATACACTCTAATCTATTCATGATTTCCATCCTGGGTTGTTAATCTCTAGATTCTTTGATCACAATCTTTCATCTAAAATGTAATTATCAACAGGCCATTCAAATAGAGATTGATGGGGGTGATTATGCTGGAATTCCCTTCGTTCTTCGTTCCGATGATAATAAATGGATAAACAATAGTGGTTTGGACTTTTACATTGAGTTGGGCAATGGAAGTATCAAGAGCAGGAAGGTTTTTGTCTACCTTTGTCATTTCTCTAATCACATTATTGGAAAAAGCTTTTATGTTTATAGTTTGGTAACTTTCATAATGAAATTATTACTTCCCTGCAAATTGAAGGCTCCTGGTGATGGAAGCGGTGTTGCAAAATCATCGCTTGACAAGATTGCTGACCTGGAGACTGAGGCTCAAAGATCTCTTATGCACAGGTTCATTCTTTGAATATTTGTGAATTAAGTTCTGTCATTTGTCAGTATCTTGTGTAAATAATTTAAGTATCTAAGGGCATTTGGCATCTTACATCTACTCTTAAAGCTGATGATCTATCTTGCTATATCACACTCCTATATCACACGCCACAAAATTCTCCTTCAAGAAATAACGCTTTTGGAAACATAAAATTGTTATTGCAAATGATGAAACCATGTCTAGATTTAACTCTACCATATTTTCTTCTCATTTCCCATTGTTTTAAGTGCCAATAAGTATTGGTTGACCAATGCTGAAATGTATCATTCCAATTGCTGGTGGATACTAATATTCCCTCTGGGTAGATGTTATTGTGCTGCCTATGCAAACACAATTTTAGTGTCACCAACTGAGATAGGACCTATCTCGCCCAATACTATCTCAAACCGATCGACACAGGAAGATTTTATGCATATATTGCATCCTTTGATTCAGCTCGTCAGCATGGGGAGTAAATAAAACACTAAAAAGATAAAGGAAAGAGAAGAAGTGCCAACAAACGGCAGCAGTAGAAATATTAAAAAGAATATTTTCTTCCAATGATTAATTCTTTATTACATCTATCAGTCACTGAAAGAGATGAAATATTAAAAAGAAAGTAGAAGAGAAGAGGAGATGCATCAACTAAAGCATTAGTAGTAGAAAATAGGTTGCCAAAAACTCAAAAAATGCATCTATAGATACAACTATACTTGTTCCAGTTTCAATTATTTCTTTGTAAGTTCAGCTCTCAGTAGCTACTAAATATATAATTATAGACACAGAGAAATTGATTATATGCTAGATATCTTAGGAGCATATGAGTCTTGAAAATTATTGGAGTAATCTCGATAGAAAGCTACAAAAATGAATTCTCTACTTCAAACTTGTAAATCAATGGGTTAATTGAGATTCATGATGTGACTCCTAGAGGGAGGACCCAAAAATGTTTGTTAGATTCAGTAAAAAGATACTTCATTGTTCTTAGTTTAGTTTGGGATTCTGTTTTGCTCAAAGCTTTCCTAATTGAAAGATTTGTTTAAAGAACTCTAAATAGTTAAATTAGGTATGTGTTGATATTGAATTCCAAAGCAAATATGGCCAATTTGACCTGGTGGAGGCTATGTTGTGAGCAGCACCACAGTAGGTCATCCACGTGTAGTTTAGTTTTTAGTTTTAGTTTGAGGTAGGATAAGTGGTATGCACAAGGATAACAAACCACTCCTGAAACTCCAACCATACTTAATAGCTTCTTCTTCTCAAGTGACCTCTTCACTCAGTAATGGTTCTAGACACTGGTCTATTTCCTCAACATGCCTTCTCAGTTAAATTGTGCTTCCTAAAATCTCCTTTTTTTTGAAGATCCTTTGACTGTATAAAATATGTAAAGAATAGGTTCACCGTTTTTCTAGTTGCTTTCTCATGAATCATCCGATTGTTGACTGAACTATCTATTTCTTGTCTGTTACAGGTTTAATATTGCTGCAGATCTCACTGAGCAAGCTAGAGGCTCTGGCCAGCTTGGGCTTGCTGGCATTCTTGTTTGGCTGAGATTCATGGCAATGAGACATCTCATTTGGAATAAAAACTACAATGTCAAGCCACGGTATCATTAGATCCTCTCTATTGTAATGAGATTGTTTCTTTAGTTTTTTTTTTTGTCATGAAAATCCCATTTGGATTACCAAAGGAAGGAAAATCTAAGCGAGTAGTGCCATTAAGATTTCACAAAAGAAAAAAAGAAAGTATTTAGGAACTGAAATAGAAGCTTATCTATTAATGTGGTGCTCCCAATTTGTTGTGCAAAGATTTAGAGTGTGATCTATGAATTGGTTATAATCCATGCATATTTAGGATTCAACTACTGACATGTGTCAATAGCTTATAATTTTGTAGACTAGAAATAAATTATTCTTGTCTTCTCTGTCTTCAACTCACTCTTCAGTGAACTACTCTAGGATATAGCAATACCATTTCATGAATATCTAAGCTACAATTAATAGAGATCTATTAATCTTTCCTTTTCAGTAAGTTTTTTCACAATCCCAACTTTTATTTATGAAAAAGTTATTTAATAAACGTGAATGTAATACTTTGACATTCGTAAAACTACATTTTTCTTACTTGCAGTGAGATTAGTAAAGCTCAGGACAGGCTCACAGATCTTCTTCAGGACATTTATAAAGACTCCCCCCAGTATAGAGAGATCTTGAGGATGATCATGGCTACTGTTGGTAGGGGCGGTGAAGGTGATGTTGGTCAGCGTATCCGAGACGAAATATTAGTTATACAGGTACGTTAGTTTAGTTGAACTTGGTTTGGTATCTTCCATATTCTTTGAGAACATGTAATGACTGTTATTATTTTGTTTTAGAGAAACAATGACTGCAAGGGAGGAATGATGGAGGAATGGCATCAGAAGCTACATAACAACACTAGCCCAGATGATGTTGTGATATGCCAGGTATTTGGTATATATAACTCTGAATTGTTTTATAAATTAACAAGCTGAAACCTTCTATTTTTTCCAGGCGCTTATTGATTATATCAAAAGTGATTTTGACATCAGTGTGTACTGGGACACTTTAAATAAAAATGGAATAACCAAGGAACGTTTGTTGAGCTATGATCGTGCTATTCATTCTGAACCAAGTTTCAGGAGGGATCAGAAAGAGGGTCTTTTGCGTGATCTAGGAAACTACATGAGGACGTTGAAGGTGCATACTTTTATGCTTAAATGCACTTTATAAGACAGTTGTTCTCAATCAAATTTAAAATTTCTGTGGAATAAAAGGAAATCATATATTATTGTTTCTTTCTTTATTGTTTGGAAAATTAAACTAACACCGATGTGGGTGAAACTACCCACTAATACCAGAACCTGAGCTAGACTCAGGGTATCTGTTATAATTCTGAACATAACAAACACGTTAAGTCTTTTTCTCTTGACTTTACTTTCCAATTGAATTTCTTGTTCTAATTTCCCTTTGCTTTTCTATAGGCAGTTCACTCTGGTGCAGATCTTGAGTCTGCCATTGCTACGTGTATGGGTTACAAGTCTGAGGTAATTGTCTCATTAGATACTTCTGGTTGGATTTTTCTTATTTATCATCCTTTATATAACTTTTGTTGTCATTCAGGGTCAAGGCTTTATGGTTGGTGTTCAAATAAACCCAATAAGGGGATTGCCATCTGGAATTTCTGTAACTACCTTCTCTGTCTTTTTTTATCAATCACTGAGTTTGAAATGCGAGTAATGTATCTGATTGAACAGGGTCTAATGGAATTCATTCTAAAACATGTTGAAGATAAAAGCGTGGAGCCTTTGATAGAGGTAACATTGTCCAGATTCTTTTCATTCCACGTTAGGATATTTAGTATTTTATTATTTTAATCCTTTGGTCAAACCTTGCAACTTTCATTTTTTCTGAATGTGTTCACAATCTTGACACAAAAAGTCAAAAAGCAGTACGGCTAGTGTATACTGATTCCAAAGTTTGGTTATTTTTAGGGGTTGCTGGAGGCACGAGTGGAACTTAGACCATTGCTTCTTAGCTCTCATGAGCGGCTGAAGGATCTTATTTTTTTGGATATCGCCCTTGATTCTACTGTCAGGACAGTTGTTGAGAGAGGATATGAGGAATTGAGTAATGCGGAACCAGAGGTCTTCAATACTTCTCAGTTTTTTCTTGCACTGTAGTTGTTTATCTGTAATATTTTCTTTTAGATGACATAATCATTCCTTCAATTCCAGAAACTTATTTACCTCATTACACTGCTTCTTGAGAATCTTGCACTGTCTACGGATGATAATGAGGACCTCATATATTGTTTGAAGGTAACTATCTAATTTAAAGCCCTGTTGTTTCAGTTTACATCTTCACTGACTGACATTTATATATTGTTTGGTGAGCATTAGATTGTATGCAATGGTTTATTATTCCTCTTGATGAACAAATTGCCAATCATAAATAATGCTTTAATTCTTGAAAAGATCTGATTAGTTAAAACATCAAGGTATTGACCGTTTAACTTTTTTCCTTATGATTAATTCCTAAGTTTTGGACTGTTATCCACCACGTAATAGATATTGTCTCCTTTAAGTCCATAAGGTCTTAATTCTTTGTTTATATTATTCATGGAAATTACATCAAATGGAGATGTATGTTTTTCCATCACAATTAACATTTTACAAACTTATAATATTTCATCATGGTTTAAAATCTCATGTCGTACCCAGTGGTATGGGTGAAACATATTATTATGCTTGCAACTATGCGGAGACCTTGCAGAACCTTGCAGTTGCGTGGAGCCCTCACTTGAGGCCCCGTAGAGGTCTCGTGTGAGACTGCAGCAACCTTGCGAGGCTAAGTTTTTTTTTCAATTTTAAAAAATTCTTTGTTTTTTAATTGTTAATGTTTTTTAGGCCGTTGATTTTTTTTTAATTTTATTTTTTTAACTATTATTTTTTAATGGTTAATTCTTTCCCCTCTTAATTCTTTCTCCTTCTTTCCTATATTTTAATTTTCTTATTCCTTTCATCCTTAAACACATGAATTTTTTTTTAAAATTTTTTTCTTATTCTTTTCCTTCTTAAATATATAGGGATTTTTTTTCCCAACTGATTAAAATAAAATAAATAAAATTTAAACTTACTTGATCCTAATCATTATATTTAGATTTTAGTTAATCCTAAATTAATTTTTAGTTAATCCTAATTTTTAAAATATTAGTTTAACCTAATAGTAAGTATTTATAGTAATCAAATATTATAATAATATTTTTTAATTAATATATTTTATATTTAAAAAAGTATCAAAACCATATCAACATGACACAATAT